>NC_050184.1:10037285-10262285 GCF_008315115.2 Sander lucioperca
GTGATTATCATGAATAACCTTTTTTAATACCAATGCATATGCATAATTTTAGTGTGGTAGCTGGTTAAGTGGATGTAGTTTTAACTTATTTACATACAATAAGGCAGTTCAATCCATAACAACGCATTTCAGAAACATTACTTTTTAAGGCTTAATCTGAAAAGTAACTTGTATATAGGCTACCTTTAAATTGTATATAAATTCAATACTTGCGAAAATATTCTTAGATGCCAGAGAGAAAGCATGAGCTAAGGCTAAGCAATACCAGGGCCCTGAAATTGGAGCACCTAACTTGATTGTAGCCTTAATTAATTGTATTGATTACACCTGTGCACTTGACGTCTTCTTTTTGATGAGGTGTTCAAAGTTTGACTTACAAGTGACATAACCTATTTAACAGTTACTATTTAGCTTATAACATGGATAGAAATGTTTCACCTTTTTACAGAGAAACTCTGATAGACTGCAATAAGTTCAACAGCTAGCTAGCTAGAATGTTGACATGCGAAATGCTTTGCATGCAAGCGTTAATATTGTAGCACCTTAGTTATGCTATCTAACGTTAGCTACGTGGTATCATGCTAATGATAAATCATCGCAGTAGCGCTAACCTCGCTGACAAACAGACAGTCATGTCCCTCTCAAAATCTCCTTCACTGATAGCCTAACTCAGTTTTTTTGTTTTGTTTTTTACTTTTTAAATATCTCTAAATATCGTCTTCTTACTGTCAATTGACTTAGCTTAAGCCGCCATCATTCAGATGAAAGCTTCTGGTTAATGAAAAAATATTGACAGCTCATCTTAGGTGGTAGTTGGTATTTTTTGCCCTGGGTCGCTCCTCTCAGGCTGCAGAGCCTCAAGAGGCTGCTCCGCCTCCTCTGATTGGTGTAGGCGTAGTAAAATCATTTACTTTCCAGAGGAACTGTTACTGTTTGCTGTTAAGGTCACTGGATCAGATGTATTAACAAGATTGTGTCTTCTTAGACAGTAAGAGGAAATAGATTCGGTTTGTATATGTATGGGTGTGTTTGTGTGACAATGCCTGTTGAGAGAAAGTTGTTTACATTCAGCCTTAAACTATGTATCTCTTGACACTGCTGTGCTCTCTCTCGGCCCTTCACAAATCTTTTCTCCTTTGGGTTTTACTTCTTTCTATTGAAATATCTCTTTCTCTATCTCTTTCTCTCATGCACGTACAGAGATGGTCTGAGAGGGTCTATAGGCTTGTTTGTAACTGATGTGCCTACTGTGTCCAGGTGTGTGTTATTTCATGCATGAGAACATTTAGTGGTCATATCAGCGTATTGCTTGATAAAGCCATATGGCTGCGCTGACATGGCATCTGTATTGTATTATTATCAGTTCACATGCAATATGCTCAAGTAACTGTCTTTTGATGCATGTGTGTTTGCACAATGTGTCTTATTACGTCTGCTTCGCATGTCTTATTACATGTAATCAGAATTCCAGCTGCTGCATATGAGTGATTTTTTTCATAGAATGTTCATTTGAAAAATATATATGGTCATTGTGTCTGTAGATATATACACCAACACTAAGCATTTAAAACTTGTGATTCTTATATCGTGTATTTGTAACTAACCTCCATCTGTGTCAGTGACGTCAGCCTCGGCCTGTTCAGGTACAGCTGTTCCTCCAGGGTCTCAGAGGGGAAGAAGAGTCCGCCGGGCAACGCAGCAGAGAAGCTGACATTCAGGATCCCTCCCGGCGCAGCGTCCAGATCTGGCTGGATATTGAAGATGAAAACATCCTCGACAGGCACAGAGAGCACTGCTGACACGCCTTCCAGGAAGTTACCCAGCAGTGGTGACAGGAAGTGCTCCTGGGACATGTTCTGGAGGCGGACAGTGACACTGCTGCCCAGCATGTCCTCTGTGATGATGAGGACGCGGAGAACACACTGGGCTGAAATGCTGTGGACGCCATCTGAAGAGTTAGAGAAGAGAGCGGAGGAAAAAATGTTAGGTAAAAGAATATAGGTGCTCATTCATGAGGTGTATAGAAGATAGAGAGGTTTGGAAAGACAACTAACAGTAGGAGGGAGATAGATGAAGGGGGAGGCATGAGGGAGAAGGGTCAAAGGGTGAAAGGGATAAAGAGCAGCGAGGCAGAGGTAAAAAGACAGCAATAGGCCTATGTCACACAACAATTGAAGACCAGAAGAACATCTCTGAGTGGGGATACGGCTCTTCCGGTTAGCTTTTTACAATGGCGGAGCCCAATAGACACTGCTGGACCAAGTCTCTCCGCAACCTGCCTAAAGTCACCTACAACGATGTGGTTCGGATTGTAAATGAACACTCTCAAAGTAAAAGACATTTTGAAAAAGGCAAAAGGTACAAGACCGTGTACAGGAAGTGTGATATTCTTATAACAGACGTCATAGGGAGCAGGTTGGTGTGGATGGTTGGGCGCACAAAACACAGGACTTTGACACTGCGTCCCACTTGTTGTTTGAGGCTAAAACAGAGGTTGAGCTTAAAGTTGTGGAAAGATGGTGTTTTTAATGGTTTTGGTTAAATATTGAAAAAGTCGATGTTTACCATCTAGTAATGTTTAAGATACTCTCTTTTCCTAAGCATTACCAAGTGCTTTAAGACTTACAAAATATATAAGCCATGTAAGTAAGCCAAGAGCTGCCTGCTGGGTATTGCTACATACACAGACACACAAATGAGGATGTCAAATAGTTTGGTGGTTACCTTGCTAGCTAATGAAGGACATGATGGTCTTGTTTGTAATTGTGACCTAAACTGGAAACAAATTATGTTTATTAGATGTTCGCATCCACTTAAAATGTGATTTTATTTAGCGATACTTAAACTATTACAATATCTGTGACATAGCCAGCGGTATCTTTGTTTTGTATCTATATATTTAGCTAAACATACAGCTAAACATCCTTCATGATAGATTTGTGATGTACAGTAAGACGGTATGGTAATTTTATGAAAGCCACATCACCGTTGTTAGCAAAGATATTGCAATTCTTTAATTGTATGTTCCAGTAAGAGAGAGAAAACTGAAATTGTATTTACTACATTTATTTGTGAGACAGGAAGTGGATTTCAAGCCTTGTGCATGTGATTGAGCAAGCCACACAGAGACAGAGAAAGAGAGCGAGATAGAGAGGTATCACT
Source organism: Sander lucioperca (assembly GCF_008315115.2). NCBI lineage: Eukaryota > Metazoa > Chordata > Actinopteri > Perciformes > Percidae > Sander > Sander lucioperca. Next base: position 10,040,448 of record NC_050184.1, read on the forward strand.
GAGTGTTCTCATACAGAAAACATCATCTCCCCCGTCTCCGCACATTCAGCTTCAGTTTCAAATTCAACACAGCGTTCCTTTTCTCTGTTACCCGTCACTACTACAAAATGAGTTTGTAGGCACACACAGCAGGTCACAACCCTCACAAAAAAAACGTTTCAACAACAGACAGAGATACGTTTCCTCTACACTGGATGCAAACACTGTCCAGTACTGGGCTGTATTGTATATCAGCAATTTGGTGGCTAATAAGCTACAAAAGAATACAAATGCACATGACCACACCGCCATGAGGAGGCAATTTGCTGCTGTGGCACTGAGGCGCTGTGAAGGTGAAACAGGGTGAACGATAAGACAGAGAATGAAAGAGTAAGAATGCAATACACGAGGGGTCTCCATGCATAAAGGGCATGGCAAGTGGTGGAAAGAAAGAATGAATGAGAAAAAGAAAAAAGGAAAGAAAGCAATAGGTGAGGGATAAAAGAGACAGAGGGAGGATGTTGACACAGGGAGGCGACGGAGGGTGAAGGAGGTTTACTAGAAACTGGAAAAAGCAAAAGAGATGATGGAGGGAAAGAGAATGAGGGCCTTTAACCAGGGATTAATGAAAAAGAGAGCACTATAAATATGGAAACTGACAATCAATAATAATTTACTGTTAAAGTTAGACTTTAAATAATTGATTGATTATTGAGGTTCTTTTCTTTCCCTTTGCTAATACTGTAGTACAATTTGAGAGGTTATTGAATTGATGAAATTAAAAATGATTCATTCAATTTTGAGTTTGACTACAGTTGATTACCATCATTTACAATGTGTAACTTATTTGCTTTTGACAGAAATTGTCAAACAGACAGAAAGGAAGAAAGGAGTGAAGGAAACTAAAAAGGCATAAAAGAAAAGAGTATAATAAAAATAAGAATAAGTCATTTTGTAATAATTATTACAGTAAATGTTAGACAAGGAAGGGCACAAGAAAAAGACTCAAGAAAACGAGTGAGATTTAGACAGACGAAAAAAGCCAGAGAGAAAAACTGAATAAATAGAGAAAGAGATAGAGAGAGATGTAGAGAAAAGAGAAAGAGAGAGGGGTGGAGGGATGGGGGTTGGGTTGGGTGGCAGCTGGTTTGATTACTGGATTATGAGGAGCCTCACTCCCCACTGACCTCTGATACACACACACACACACACACACACACACGCACGCGCACGCACGCACGCACGCACGCACACACACACACACACACACACACACACACACACACACACACACACACACACACACACACACACACACACACACACACACACACACACACACACACACACACACTAACATCCAGAGACCTTCGTAATAAATGAACAGACAGAGGGAGGAGTGGCATGAAGGGCCAGAGGAGGAAAAACTCCCACAGAAAATCATCAGGGAACATTTTAATGGAATAATTCGTGGAAATAGATGGATGAAAAGACAGACAGACAGACAGACAGATGTCTGACTTTAAAATAAGATACAGTATTAGGTGAAGTAATTAAATGTCACCTCGTCTTCTGGGGCTAAAAACCAGCTTTATTATCAGCCCTCTGGATCACGATGCAAAGACGCAGCAGTAATTGACGCTGATCTCCCATTGTCATTAAAATGAGACAGGGATCTATGAAAAGACCCGGGATAATCTGCTGGAGTAGGACCCAATCGCACGCACACACACACACACATGTATACACACACATCCATCACAAATGCACATATTCACACTAATTCTGTACACATACAAAAATATATCCATCATTGACACAGAGCAATCTCTGGCCCCTGACTCTAACTTTAACCATCACATATACATGCCTAACACCAACCCTTTCCCTATTAACTTAAATCTGACTAACATTAAAGGAGTAGTCAGACATTTTGGGACATATGCTTATTTGCTTTCTTGTCGAGAGTTAGGTATAGGCAGTCTCATGTCTGCACGGTAAATATGAAGCTAGAGCTAGGAGGCCTCTCTCTCTCACGCACGCACGCACGCACGCACGCACGCACGCGCGCACACACACACACACACACACACACACACACACACACACACACACACACACACACATTAATCCTATTGGCAAGTATGCACTGAATTTGTACCCTAATTTGTACCTCTTACTGCCACTTACTCAATGCTTTATTCCAATTGCTGGAAGATTGTGCTGCTTTTCTCCTCTTTGCCTCTAACCAATCCATCTGCACCAAGGTTATTTATTCTCTTGTGGACACACTGTTTTGTGAGCAATTGCCATGTTGGCCTCCTGCAGATTGTGTGCGCTTAACTGTTCTCTGATAAGAAACAAAATACGACAATTTCCTCTGCCAGGCACACTGAACATTTTCCCTCTGAGTCTCACAGGCTCCCACGAATCCCCTTCAGAGGCCCACAGGGGACAACAGTCATTCAAACAGGAATATTTGACATGAAAAATGGTACTCCTGAATATCAGTGCTCCCTGACAGTTTTTAACTTCACCTTATCAGCCTTCAGGGGTAAGCAGCCATTACATTCTGACAGTTAACCTGGTACACACACACACACACACACACACACACACATGCACACACAGTAAAATATCTTAATTTGGTTTCTAATTTGGCCAACCTGCATCAGCACAGGGCTCTTCACTCATCCCTCATGTATGAAGCCAATTGGAGGTTTGAAATAGAAAAGAAAAACAACCATTCAAGCTAAATGGCCATTTCAGCAATTAGAACCACCAAACTCTGTCCACTCAGCGCTGGTCAATGACTCATCCACTTCCTTCTCTGAGATAAACTTTTACACAGGTACATAATATGCTAGTTCTGCTATAAATACAAAAAGTCTTACCAATAAGTCTGCAGAAACATAAAGGCCCTTTTCCAAAACAAGTTAGGTTTTAACTTTTTTTGTAACAACTGAGGATTGTCGTTACAGCATGGGAATCTCACTCAAATCTGGTATAACACTAAGCCTAATTATAATGTTTCCTGCTGTGTTAAAAAGCACATCTTTTTCCAGAAGCTCAATAAGGAAAAGGTGATTTCGGTAAAAGTAGTTGAGTGTTAGAAACTGTTTGCAGGGATTCCTTCCTTCAGCTCAAGTTTGTATTTAAAGCACAACTTAAACAAAGTTATTGTGCTAGATACATGAGGAAATATCATTTTTGAAATGTAACCTTTACTGTACTTGTATCACATTCCCCTCTCTTACTAAAAAACATCCACCTAAAGAATAATGTCCCACAAAATGTCAGACAACATTATCAGCTACAAAAAATTCCATTTACAGACATGAAACTGTCTCTCATTTGGCCCTCTGACAACATTTTGATGAATACAGTAATAGTAACCACACATGCATCCTTGTATTGTATAGACAAAAATTCAAATGATTTATCAATTGAAGAAATTATTATATAGTTTGTATAGATAGTTAATGACTTGGCCACTTCAGAGCCATTTAGAGATAACTCTTGTTATGATTTGATACTATAACTAAAATTGAATTGAAAATTGAATTTATGTCGTATCAGATATTGAACTGAAAATGCTAAACATTTCAGAAATTAGGTTAAGCTGTATATGAAGGCCAGTACTGACGCTCAATAAAGTGTGCAAGGACATTAGTCACCTACTATACTTTAAATTCCTGTCAAAGCTTATGGGATTCTCAGGTTTCAATCATTTTGTCAGACAATATATCACATCAGTGGAATTTAAAGACATGGAGCAGTTGTGATTCCCTTTTGAATCCTGGTGAGAGGTGAGTAAGGGCGATCTTGTCCATAACTTCCCAATAAGCCAGGAAGTCATAACTAATGCATCGCCCTTTTTCAAGGCACTCTGCATGCATCGAAACAATAAAACATTAATAACCTCCAAACTCAAAATCCCACAAATGGAAGGTTATTTTGGAGTCTTTAGCACCACGGGAAAACAAAGCATTTCGTAAATAACAACTCAGAGACGCTTCTGCGAGCTTTCATTGCTCCTGTGGGCTTCGAGCCAACATTTTTCCCTTCATGTGTCCGCACTTCAAAGAGGGAGGAGAGCTCGGGGCTGGCGTGCATAAAGCCTCTAAGAATAAACACACTGATCCGGAATCATCACCGATGTCCCATGGATGTGTGAATATCAATACACCATGAGAGAGAGGCTGGCCTCTGATCAGTGCTGCGGCTCTAAGATGCTTTGTGGGTACACGGTCCCCAGCGTTTCAAAGGGTTGAAGGAGTTCAGTGCTATCTCCCTGTGCCAGGTAGCCTGACTAATAGCACACTCAAAGCTTCGTGAATGTCAGAGCATTCCGAGCTCTTCTCCTGGAAAATCCAGACGGAAATAGTCTGCAAAGTAGTGTACAATAGAAGCCCACAGCTGGAGCTGAAAACAGCCTCAGAACCATTTTTAAAAGCTGCAATACAGGGCAGGAGGATGGGTCACGTGGCAGAATCCTGGCATTTTCCTTTGAGGGAGAAAGCAAGAAAGTCACAGCAACCTTTTGGAGATACTGCTCAGGTGGTTTGTGAAGATGTAAGAACAAGTTCTATCTAAGCCAAACAAGCTTCATTATTTTGTCTAAAAAACTCAGAAGTCACGGATGCTTTGAAATTAAAGGGGAGCTGCTTAAAAAGACACCTTTGTGGTTTCATAGTTACATTATTAAGCGTTTAAGACAATAAATGTAGGAAGCTGCTTGGTGTCCTGCTCGCGGACACATCTGCTACACATGACATGACTATCGATAGGCACACAAGCTGTTTGTCCCAATTTACAGATTTTCAAAATGACTAAATTAAATATTTGAAAAATCCTCTAAGAAATGCTTGATTTTGAATGTGCTGTTATTGTAACCTTTTGTACCACAGTGAGAAAGGAGCTGCACACAGGTGGAGAAAATTAAAAACACACTGCAAATGTTGGTGCGGCAGTTTGATGAAGTTTAAAAAAAACATTCAATCTTAGAAAAGCATTGAGCTTTCTATTGGGAAGTTTGATGGGCAGTGGCCTTCTATAGTTGCAGTTTGATTGACGTCTGTCGGTGCGCTTATTGTATCATTTTCTCTTAGTACAAAATGGTAAAGTACATTTCTTGTTTACTAACAGTATAATGTGACAACTGTAGCCTATTGGCTACATTAAGTATGTAATATGGAAAAGGGGACACACTGAAGAACAAATCTGGGGTATCAAGACGGTCTATCATATCAACTATAAAACATGTTTCAGATGCAGACTTAGATAAAGTCGTTCACCAGACATCAGATTTGAGGCCTCAGAAGAGGTGCAGCTCCCTGTAAAAGTAAAAGCAACCTGTTCTTTATTCAATTCTGTACAGCATTCAAAAATATCCTGTATTTAAATTCAAATTCCTCCCACTGTTACTGTGGGAGGAAAACCTTGAATATCTATTGAGTAAATTTGGCATGAATTAATCGAAGTTCATATCTCACCCATAGGCATTCATGTCAATTTATGTTTTGAATGGGAATCATGTGTTCTCCATTTTTCTTTTATTATTCATTGTGGCTCTGTGTAGCTCAGTCTGTAAAGGCTAACACTGCCGGGGTTAGAGGTTCAAATCCCTAAATGGTTCAGTCATTCACACATGGCATTGACACTGGTGTGACTAAAAGTCTAATTCAAACTGTATGCACTCTTGGTGCTATAAGGAGTTGGGATTAAAAGGGGAAAAAAGCCCGAAAGGGGAGATATATTACAACTAGCATGCAAAAACCCAAAACAGTAAAATTGGATTTAGACTGGACAAAAGCCATATGCTGCTACCCTGAAACACACTAAACACCGTCATGGTGCCTTCAACCCATTAGGTCGCAGACCATGTATCCACAATTGCATGGCTTTAAATCCCATTTCACACTGTGTTGTCACATCCCTTTGTTTGGCCTTTTCCTGCCTCAGTGTTCACCGTCCTCGAAAAAGTCCTAATAAAATATGTGAGAAGGTTGAATTTTAAAAGCGCTGTGTGATACAAAAGTGTGAGGAGCTTTATTTTATGAGCTGTGTAAGTTGGCCGCAGGTCAGGAAAATAAAACACTGCCCTTTTTAAACCCATAAACCGTTTGAGGTTGTTAACGGAGCGCACAGAGGACTGATGTACAGTCACCTGAAAATAATGACTGAGAGAGAGAGTTAAAGTATGAACAGCCAAAATGGCACTTCATACAAATAAGTACATAAGTGAATAAATGGATAGCTGCAAAGAGACTCAGGCGCTGGCTTGACCGCTGATTTCTGCGCTCTGTTTGTTTTTTAAAGCCTTTTTACCCCTGAGGTCTGGGCACTCATTGTTCTCAGTGCAAAGTAGAACAGAGTAAAAAAGCAACACACGCACGCACGCACACACACACACACACACACACACACACACACACACACACACAGCAGCCCCAGCAACATAATGGTTTAACCACCCTTTCACAACAGAAGCACTAATCCTTTACGTTAAACCAGATACACTTAAATTGCACACACACTGAAAACAAAAAGCCCTTTCGCATGCAGAGACTAAATTTTCGCCCATATCACATTTATACACACCCGCATGTCTATTGTATGGATAAATAACACAAATCTACACTCTGACCTCTCTGACATGCAGACGTGACATCTGTTAGCAGCTGTCTGCAGCAGCAGCCATCCTCCTCCATCTTGCATTTGTCTCTGTTTGTATTGTGGTGCTGCTGCTGCTGCGTTTAGTCTTTTCTCTCAAATGTACAACCACAAAGACATTATGTTTGCGTGGGGAAAAAAAGCAGAACCATACATTTTACTTATTTTTCATGCATAAAGAAACACTTTTTGTCCACAGGCGCTGTAAACAGGGCTCCACCCTATCTGCTGTTGTTGTTTTTGAGTTAAATAATTTGGTATTTTGGAGCATAAAATTGTGGACTCTTGTAAATCATTGCAGTCACTCCAGCACCTGAGGCAGGTTGTGCCTGTAGCAGCTTTCATCACTCCCTCTGTCGCCTGAAAAGATCCCAAATTTAAATTTTCCAAACGATTTCTCCTGTGGGGCAGTGTAATAGTGCAGCAGTAATGGTCAGCTCAGTAGGATACGTGCAGCAAAAGGGACTCCTGTGATGCTTACTTGTGTGTGCTAATGACTCAAACACTTCCAAAGAGAATGCACACGACTGAATGATGTTTCAATAACAATAATTAGTGTTCACAACTTACTTTGTAGATAGATGGAAATTGCGGAAACCATGCTGAAAATGGCAAAGCTTTCACAGGAACTAAGAAATTCATCTTTGTTCCCTGAGATTGTATTCAAGGGGGAAAATTTCCCACCAAAGCATAATGAGTGTATCCTAGGACAACCAACAATACTCATGTTCTGTTTGTTGCAATATAGTTTTCTACCACCAGTGGCAGCAATGAGCACAATTGGTGGTATCTGCTCTCCATCGTTATAGTACAAGTCATGTTTTTACCAGACGCGACAGCAACGCTGGTATTGTTTTCACCTTGTGAGTCTGTGAGTCTGTGTGTGTGTGTGTGTGTGTGTGTGTGTGTGTGTGTGTGTGTGTGTGACATCATGGCAAAATGTGGTCCTGAACACAACTACTGTAGCAGTAATATAACAGAAAAGGATTTGAGTACCTTGCCAGGTGTTTATATCTCGTCTGTCTGTGGACAGATTTTGTCTTTGATTTTTCTTGCACTACACAGTTCACATTCTCATAAAAAAGGTGGTGATGGTGAATATGATGCACCACGTGAGCAAAGCTGATAGAATCACGTGTTAAATAAATCCAGACTGACCTGAACAGCGTAATCTTGCTTTTTTAATGTTGCAATGCATTTTTTTTTCAACAGATTCATCCAATCTAGCCCTGGTGTCTCCAGCTAAAATGCAGCACAGAGGCTGCTGGATCCCTGTCCAGCTTCTTTCTCTGAAGTGATCTTGTTTGTTTAAAGTAATCATGGTAATGTTGTGAAGCTAATGTGGTAATGATTTATTGATGACACAATGCTAAACATAGCATGGAAGTTCCAGTCTGTTGATGATCTTTCCTCATTTTTCCTACATTGTGCCTCTCAGTCCTCCCTGGTGGCTGATTTGGACTAAACCAATTTTTATTGAGCCTCAGACCAGCACAAACAAATCATTAAAATGCTATTCATGAACACTTATATTTCCATTTGCCATTCAGCATTTGGCGCTTTGATGTCTGAAAGGTTAGGAGAGCTGGCCTTTGAGTAATAAGCACTGTATGTGAAGTACTTGAAGTTTTAATGTGTTTTGTATCTTTTTAAATGACTGTAAAGAGATAGTTACTAACATGCTAAATATAACTTTTGTTTGCAGATAAGGTCTTGCTGGGTCTTGATCAAATGTCCTCAGTCCCCAGGCTGATTTGATGATTAAAGATGATGATTAAAGATAAAGACCAAACTGCAAATCTCTAAGCAGGGAACATGAAATTATTATGCTCTCAACTCCCTGAAAACTTCTGTCAAAATATTCACTCATGGCAGCCCAACATGCCTGAATTAAATAACTGTCACAGCATTCCCTTATGTACAATATTGCCTAATGTATCACTATTTCCCAGTAGTCATCCTGCCACTCAAACCACATTGTTATTCTTGGGAAGAGAAGTATCAAATGGACTGTATTTGTACAGGGCAGCTCCCAGATGGGGATGTGCACAGCTGTGTGAATGCAGAGTAACTTGACATTTAGTAAAGAGACCTGAGAGCACATCTAACAAATCATAGATAAATGAAAGCTGGGAAACAGACACCTTATCAGTAGCCTACATTTAACTTTCACTTCTAGTCCTCTTTATAAGCGATAAAAACATTAATAAATCCTTTATACTGTACATTTGCATAACATAACAGAAGCTTAAGCCGTGGAAACAGCCCACTTTCCTTCTAACACAAGCCTTGAGTTGTCAAGCACTTAACTATGTGATGGTGTTATAGTGTTAGACAGACATCCCCGCTAACCCATCCACCACCTAATATCTCTGGCCTTCAGTGACCTAAAAACCTCTGCAGAAAATCAGATTAATGTCCCTACACAGAAAGCTTTAAACAGACACTGGGTTTCTGTCAGAAACACTGGTTACACTATATAAAGCATTACAATGTCATACAAACCCCTTGTTGCTTAATGTCTGCTATTACAACACAGCTAAAAATATGAAAGAGCGGACAAATAATGGACAAAACCTGTTGAGGTCAGAGGTTTGGTCCCAGTGTCTGTGTCATGGTTACAGGACACTAAGAATCCAGTAGTGACACCTTCCATCTGGCTCTTTGTGTCAAACTGTGTCAAACTCCACAATGTTCTCTGCTCGACCTGAACCATTTAGCTCCTGACGGGTGGTAGCGGTATCGTGCCCCTGACAGGCCGAAGATGTAGAGCGTACATCTAATGGATTCTAATGGCTGGTAAAAGTTTCTTTACATTGTGGTTGGCCAGTATGTACTGTATATGGAGGTCATCGTGGTTGCTAAATGAGCTGTAGTAAGTGCTGTGTGCTCAGGATGCTGTGGGTTTGAGCCTGTTACACATTTTTAACATGTTGTTTTTCTTTATCCTCTGTTAAGATCTTGTAAGTTTAAAGTCAATATGTATGGTGTAGCAACACCAGCGTAGCAATGCATTCTTATCTTTCTTTACTGCAGACAATAAATACATGTAATAGAAAAGGCGATAGATGGTAGAAATACACAAATCATGGTTTCTAACGTGACATCAACAATGGCAATACAACACAAGGGTAACACACACTGTACTCTTGCCTCATTTTACCTCCATGATTGTAATATTGGGTAAAAAAACACATTATTATCTAAAATAAGAATAATTCAAAGCGTTATGCTCTTGGGGGTTGACCTTTCTCAGCTGACCCACATGGAAATGCATTAGCTGTCTTGCACATAAATACATACATACATACAGTATCAGCGTACTCACCCATAATGTGCAGGGTTCCTTATCAGTGCAATGACCTATATGCACTGTAAGTGTATTCATGGTGCACTGACCTGAGTCACAGTCAGGGGCGAAGTGGGACCAAAAAATATAAGTGAATGAATGAACAACACACAGCACAGCAACACGATCCACACTAGCCCAACGCAAGTAGCGCATTGGAACTGACAGCCAAGCTAACTTATGCCACAACATATCGGAGGTGTCTACTGTTGAGTTACTTCAGTCTAAATTTTTATGTTACTCACTCCCAGTGTTGTATAAAGTACTAGAAAGCAATACTTGAGTAAAAGTACAAGTATCGTACTAGAAAAAGACTTTGGTAGAAGTGAAAGTTACCTTTTAGAATATTACTTAAGTAAAAGTCTTAAAGTATCTGATATATACTGTACTTAAGTATCAAAAGTAATTTTCTGATATTTAATGTACTTAAGTATTTGAAGTAAAAGTAAAAAGTTTTTTTTTTTTTTTTTAAAAAGCAAGCGGTTAGAACTTTTATTGTAAACTCTATTGTGGCTTTCTTATAGTAAAGCATAAAGCATATTCAGGGTTCCAGATCTTCTTAATCATCCGGTAGGAAGAATCTTTCATTCCAATGTACAGAAACTTTTCTTGCAAATACGGCCACGGGTGTATGACGTTATCTTCACCACTACCCTGTTCACCGAGTTCACCACTATCGTCGGGGTGGTCGTCTACGATAACGGGAGGTCCTCCAGTAGGTGCTCGTGCTTCCATGGCGGTTTCAGTTGTGCGTCCTCCTCCTCCTTTAGCAACAAACAAGCGCTGAAATAGAGCGTGCGGCGTGCGGAGCGTGCGTAATGCAATCTAGGAGCAGTGATTCGCCAAACCTCCCTTATTGCAGTCGCACACATTTCTTCTAATTTTTTTTTTTTAGTAACGAGTAACGAAGATGCTTAGTGGAAATATAACGGAGTAAAAGTATACATTTTATCTAGGAAATGTAATGGAGTAAAAGTGAAAGTTGACATAAATTTAAATAGCGAAGTAAAGTACAGATACGTGAAATTTCTACTTAAGTACAGTAACGAAGTATTTGTACTCCGTTGCATTACAACACTGCTCACTCCTCCTGCTAGTGTTAGCGTCATAATCCTTATACACTTAACATAGCAGCAGCCAAGGGAAGTTACTCATTTTAAATCTCTGAACATCTGCCAACCACTGAAGGACAAATTCAAGAGCCACTCAATAGTAAACCATTAATTTGTCTCATGTTTACCACAAGCTACTTTCAAATTTCACAAGCTTTTGGCTGGCTGGTAGCTGGTGCTAATTCCCATCTGTGCCTAGCTGTGACATTAGGTGTTTAGCAAAGTTAGCTTATTTCACCTGTAGTATCTTTACTCATTGATGCCCGGAACATGTCCGTTATTTTGGAGCATTTCGCTGCCTCCTCCTACATAATTCTTTTCCTTTTGAGTCTGACCTTCTCAGCGCCTGTCTGTCCTGACTCTGCCGATTGCCACTCCACTACTGGTCACAGTTAGCATATAGTTGCCTCAACAATTACAACATATAGTAAACCAGTGTCTAAATGAATACATGATGTGTCTTAATTTTCAACACCATCTAAACTGCCAGAATCCCAAGCACACACAGAAGACACTGAACTCAGTATAGAGGAAATAACATGTAACACGTGCATGGTGAGCTTTCCCAATTTGGTCTTGGCTTGTCGGATCTATTACCGTAACTGATTTGCAGAATGCTCACTCTTCTATTCACTGCGTATATGTGCCTGCATGTGACAAATTTACAAAAATCAAATTATACACACTTTTTAAGTATGTGCTTTATTTTTCGTGCTTAACACGTTTGATTTTACCTTGAGTCTTGAGCTCTGCTAATCAATATATCTTTATATTAACAATGGATGAACATAAACCACAAAGAATGCTCACAAACTCTGTAGCTCTATGGAGCTTTTAGCCTCTTTTAGTTTGTTTAATTTCTACAGAACATTCACTGTTTGGTTCCGTCTCAGTGCTATTATCAACCATGTTTCCATCAGCAGCTGTTTTCAACAAAAAAAAAACTCTAATCAACCCACTATACACTACCTACCCAGCAACAAACAGCAGCAAGTTGGACAAAGTGGAACATTTAGCAGATCTTGTTCTATTGTGGAGACAAAACCAGAGTAAAGCAGAGTACATTGACCTACATCCATCAGGTGGACACAAACATGACTCCAAATTAATGCCAAATGTTGCTTCGTTTCCACTGGATGTGTGAATAGGTTTTTTTTCAGCTTGTTCTGGAGTTCTTCTCCCATGTGGCCCAAATATTTATTTTATGCATCTTTAATTAAACATTAACCTAATCATAATCAGACATGCTACACAGGTGGGCCATATCAGGATAATGACCAATTAGGATCATTTGTCACTTATGAACGGGCTCTGGCAACAGCACTTTGATACTGTATGCAAGTTTTCAAAGCAACACAAGAAAGCAGAGATCCAAACAGGTTAAATCATACTTGTGTCCAAACCAACTAGTGGACATTTACAGTATTTTAGGAGGTTCATAGATGTTGGTTATTAGCATGAACCAAGACTTTTCAAACACCAAACAGAAGATTGAGAGAAATGACTTGACACCAAATACGTTTTTCTATCAAACAACTTTAGTATACACTGCCAATAGGCTCTTTTCATAGCAGACATTTTGACTAGGAAAAGCACAGGTGTTACTAATAACATTAACGATGGCTCAGTGATATTCAAGTGTCCCAGTAAATCATGACAGTGTGACAGTGATCCAGCACGCACAATACCAGGACCCTGAAAGTCAAACAGCTAATTGCAATTCAGCCATTGTTAATTTTATTATTTACATCTGGGCTTTTCCTACTGTGACATATCAAAATGTCTGCTGTTAAAAAGGGCCAATTTAACAAAGTCTTTCTAACACGTTGACACAGAGTCTTTGTTTCAACCTTCATCTACCCAGGGAAGTCTAGTTAGGCACATGCTTTCTTTTCCAGCAAAGCCCTGTTCCTCATCCAAACTGCTACACACATCCACAACTGGGAGTTTGCCAGTACAACCACAGTCTTTGCTGCTGGCCACAGGATCAGTTGGTGGTTGCTTTGCTCAAGGGCACCTTGATTTGATGCTGTTTGGGGTGCCAAGCTAAAATGAGCTTTTTTTCATTACTTGCCTCATCCAACTGACCCTAAAGCCAGTTTCATGTGTGTAAGTGTAAATGTGTGTGTCTGTGTGAGCTTAAACTGCTGGCAACACAAGCATGGATGCAGTGTTTAATCTCAAAAATGTAAATGCCATAGATATGGGAATTATCCTGAGAATCAATAGTCTGGAGCCAACTATCATAGAGAAAATGGGGAAGAGATAGAGACAAGGGAGAGAGAGAGAGAGAGAAGAAAGTGTGAAAGGAAGTAAGAAATAAAATAGGAAGAAAGCAAGACATGCACACAGTGTAGTCCCAGCACTCTCTGGTATGCATAGATATTATTCATTGAAAAGGCATGAATACACTCTCAAGTGCACTGCTTTGAGCCACTTGAGAGTTCACACACACACACACACTTATGAACAAACACAAACACAGGACTATGTTCAAATACAAATCACATACACACAGAGAAATCTCTCTACAAGAAAACACAGTTCAAACATGCACATACACAAAACTCAGATGGAAACACACACATATACTCAACACATTGAGGCACTTGAGCAGACATATAGACACACACAAGGAGGAGCAGAGTTGAAAAGAATATGCCATGGAAGAGACACAGCCCATAAGAGTTACTGTATGTGAGAATTACTGGGAGGGAAAGTGAAGAGTCGGAGGACAGAAGGGTGGATTACTGAATACAGCCGGAAGGAAAAAAGGGAGAGTGAGAAAAGATGTAGAGAGGCATAGCAGGTGAGTAAAGAAATAATACACAAGGTGAAGGAGGTGGATAGAAGGAAAAGGGAGAGGAAGTAAATGAGAAACTAAAGGAGTGGAAAAGGCAGAAGGGAAAATAAACAAATGGAAAGAAGGATGATGAAAAAGAAGAGAGAGAAACTCATGACTAAAAATGAGGGAGAAAAATTCATCCATCCATCCAGCCATTCAAGGACGGGTAGAATAAAGGAGAGGAAGAAAGTGATGGGAAGAGGAGGGACGGGTAGTCAGAGATAACACACAGCACACAATGAAAGTGACAGCTTTGCTCCGAGCATGACTCTGGCTGACTGTTGCTTCATTATAATCTCATAACTGTCAAATCCTGGAGCAATGGCATGAGAGAGAGAGAGCGAGAGAGAGAGAGAGAGAGAGAGAGAGAGAGAGAGAGAGAGAGAGAGAGAGAGAGAGAAGAGAAGAGAAGAGAAGAGAAGAGAAGAGAAGAGAAGAGAAGAAATGAATGAAAATGAATCTACACGTCTGGTTGAACCGAGCTGAATGCACATTGGAAGAGGCAGATGGAGACAAAGACTGGCACATACATACAGTTTACTTTTATTCATTTGTCCACCTACTCATATACTTGCTCAACCACTCATGTGTTTTATCCACTCATCTATTTATTCACTTCATTCTCTTTCAGTTTTATTTATTTATTTACTCCTTCACTCACTCACTCACTCACTCACTCAGTCAGTCGTTTGATCACTCGTGAACTCTCTCATATGGTATTTGACTCTCTAACGCAGGGGTCTTCAACGTTGTTTAAGCCAAGGACCCCTTAACTGAAAGAGAGTTGGAGCAGGGACCCCCTGTTACTGTACACATATTGTATAAAATTAAGTTGCATATTAAACTAGGCCTACAATAACGTGTAGGGCGGCCTAAAGCCTTTATACATACCTTATTTTGCACAGAATACTAAGCTTTTAAAACAGCCTAATCATTTTTGGTATGATTTTATAAATCATGTTTTAATGTTAAACATATGTACATACATGTACATACATATATACACATATACATACATATGGTAGGATTAACTGTATCTGTGGGTGGCTATCTTAGTGACTACCTTACCTATAGGCCAGTAAGCCTATCATCAGTGGGGATTTTAATTGCGAATAATATGTTGGATTCATTTTAGGACTTTTTCATTTTTGAAAAAACTTTAAAAACTTTGTAATAAATAAATAATTTGAAGGCCCCCCTGCGTTGACTCTGAGGACCCCCCTATGGGTCCAGGACCTCCTTTTGACCTGCTCAATCAATTGCTAATTCATTCAGTCACTCCTCCACTCTGTCATTCACTCTCTGACTTTTACAGTAAACTCACTTACCCACTTGTTCACTTACTCCTCATTTACTCATTCACTTTCTCTTTTATTCACTCACTCATTCACTTGATTACTCACTTGATATGCTCATTCCTTCATTCCCCCACACCCTGACTTTGATCACTTGTGTACTTAATAATTCACTTTGTAGTGTTTAAACTCACTCACTCACTCACTTATATTCTCAGTCACTTCTCTTTTGTTCATTCATTTACTTCCTCAATCTCTCTCACTCACTCACTAGAACACAGTTTACTCACTAAGTCAAACTTACCCACTTGCTCGCTCACTCACTCACTCACACATTCACTTCACTCACTAAATGACATCAAAATGACACCAAACTGAATCTGTATAAGGCTGCATCGTCACTAGTGAAGCTTGTATAAAAGCAGTGTAAATAGGGTAGCAGGTCACACACACTCCCAAGCCAGAATATAAACACAGCACTCACCAGGCCGTCAAAGCAACAATGCTGCTCTGGTTTTCTTTTCCTTTTTTGGTTTCTAAGGCTTTGATCAATGACAGGCTGCAACAAAGTGTGAAACGCTTTTAGGAAGCCTTTATCATGAAGCTAAAGCCTGGAAATGCAAACAAATAAACAACAAAATATACTACAAAGAAATTAGAATAAAATCGACTTTACTTCAAAAAGTGAATGTAATATTTGTCATATAAATAGATGATTATATTCTTGTGTGGATGACAAAACAGCTTAAAATATAAATTCAATACAGAGCCAAGAAACACTTGTAAACATTATTTCTCAGTGCATGACATGATCAACATAATGGATGGTCAACAGGCATGTCCAGTTAAGTGGCTATTTTCCAGGAAAATCAAAGCTAATGGTCCATGGGTTTGCACCTAAGATGGACCCCTCACGTGTCTATTTCATCAGGAAATAAATCACATTAAGGAAGTATTGATATTGTTTCATTGGATATTTACACTAACAGCAAGTGACAGCAATTGGCTGTCATTTGGAATTGTGTGCTTCCTTGTTTCCCTACTAAACAGATTTTCTTTAATTTTACAAAATTACTATGGCAACTTGGGCTGCACTTAGCCCAGATAACCTGTCAATCAAACAGCGTGGGTGGTACTGTGAGACGATCACTGCTTATAACTACACTGCTCTTTTTCTACCAGCAAAATGATCATTGCCAAGGCCAAAATAAAATACTTGCTTTGCACCAGTTGCTTGCAATAGCATGTCTCATAAACTGGCAACATGCTGACGGATATGACAATTTTATATGAAAACCTACTACTGTAATAGGTATAGTCAGTTATCTCAAATTAAACAGCCTTCGGGCAAATGGGTAGCTCACCTGGTAGAGCGGGCACCCCATTTACAGAGGCTCAGTCCTCGCCGGGAATGACATGCAGCAAAAGCCTGCAGCCCTTTGCTGCATGTCCACGGCTGTCATTTCCCCTCTCTCCCCCCTTTCATGTCTAACTGTCCTATCATCTAAAGGCCTAGAAAATGCCACAAAAAATCTTTAAAAAAAGGAAGTTCCTTCAAATATTTATCTCTTCTCACAGACGCTTTCTCCCTTCCATGATATCTACTGTCACGATTTCTCACACAAAATCCACACTCAGCATCACACGCATTTTTTTTCTCGTCATCCCTTTTTCATACACTTCTTTAGCATCAATTTCCTAAATGTTTACCTCCAGTTCTTTCGGGTAAGTTTAACTTGAGCAACAACTGTCACGGTCTATATTTCTCTCACAAACACATGCACACACAATTTCTCCCAAGAGCCTTCTCCTTAAGGGACTCAGGTACATGTAGCAGAACTTTTCTGGCTTTTTCTCCCTCCCACTCATTCAATCAGCTTCCTTTTACGACTCACACACACATAATCTGCAGAAAGTGTTTCAAGAAGCCCAATTAATTCCTCATTCCTTCATGTACACAAGTCAATAGAAAGAGACAAAAGAAAAATGCAGAAGCAATGCCCAGGGCTCAACTAAATGTCATTCGGATTTATCACACCCCTTTCTCATTCAAACCTGTAGAGTCTGAGTCCTTATCTCCACAGGATTTGTTACAGTGAAAAAAGCTACAGGGGAATCTAAACTGACTACACACACACACACACACACACACACACACACACACACATACCCTCCCTCCCATCTTCCCCTCCACAGTCTCTTACCTGTGACAGTGATCAGCATGGGAGCCACCAGCGGCCTGTTGTTATCCAGTTTTCGGCTCAGTCGGATCTCTCCACTGGTGTGATTCAGGAGCAGCAGGTGAAGCTCGTTCCCTCGGTCGATGGTGTAGTACAGTCTGTCTGACACATCAGGGTCGTGGGCGGGTACCTTCCCAATTACCCCGCTGGGGAAACTGTTGGACCGATTGGACACAAAGTTGTTGAATATGATTTGGAAGTCCTGCAGAGTGGGCCGGTTGTCGTTCTGGTCCACCAATCGGATCCGGGCAGTGGCCCGGCTGACAAGAGGTGCTGACGTGGCCTGGACTACGATGACATACTCATTGCGGGCCTCATAGTCAAGATCAATAAGTGAAGTGAGTTCCCCTGAAAAGATGTCCATCTGAAAGATCTCAGGGATGTTGCCCTCCACGATTTGGTACATGATCTGAGCGTTGGCGCCTTCATCTGGGTCAGTGGCTGTGATCTGGGCTACCACAGAGCCCACTGCGCTGTTTTCCTTCACTAGAACTTCAAAGTCATCCGCAGGGAAGACAGGGGCATTGTCGTTCACATCCAGGACTGTCACCTGGATGTGGACGGGGGTTCGCTGAGGGGGCACGCCGCGATCTACGGCATAAGCCGTGAGCTCATAGAATGGCACACTCTCACGGTCCAACCGCCGAACGGTTCGGACGATGCCAGATGTAGGCTCAATGGTAAAGTCTCCATCCCCATCCTCACCATTTTGGAAGGTGTACTGAACACGACCATTTGCGTGTGCATCACGGTCAGTGGCTGAGATTTGGAGGACACTAGTAAAGGGAGGGGCGTCTTCGCTTACTGTTCCCTGATATCTGGGGCTGAGGAACTGAGGTGCGTTGTCGTTCACATCATTCACATTAACCTCAACATATGTAGTGTCTGATTTCTGTGGTATGCCGTTGTCTTTAGCTGTTATAGCCAAAGTGTAGGTCATCTGGTCCTCATAGTCGAGCTCTGCCTGCAGTGTTATAGCCCCTGTGGCGGTGTCGATGCGGAATTGTGGGATATTGTCCTCGAGGAAGTATGTGATTCGAGCATTTTCACCAACATCATCATCCGTGGCACTGATTACAACTACAGTGCTTCCGGGTGGTCGGTCCTCATTCACGCTGACTGAGTAGTGGGCACTCTGGAATACAGGCCGATGCGTGTTGGCATCTGTGATGTTGATGTGCACCTGACAGGTGTCGTGGAGTGTGCGGTCTGAGGCAGTGACTGTTAGAACGTAACGCCGCTCCTGTTTGTAGTCCAATGGGAGAGCTAATGTGAGAAGTCCAGCCCCTCCTGCTGTGCTGATGGCAAAGCGGTTTCTGGTGTTTCCTCCTGTAATCTGATAGGTCACCGCACTGTTGACATCCCGGTCCACAGCCGTGACAGTCACTACGCTGGTACCAACCACAGCGTCCTCATTCAGGCGAGAATAGTACTCCTTTTGGAGGAACTCAGGGCGGTTGTCATTAACGTCCATCACTGTAATTGTAACACTTGCCGTAGCAGAAAGAGGCGGCATGCCATAATCCCTGGCCTCCACGCCAAAGAAATAGTGTTCCACAGATTCTCGGTCAAGAATGGAGCTCACAGTGACCCAGCCGGTTGCAGAATTGATAATGAATGGTGTGTCAGAACCGGTGCCAGTTAACCTGTACTCCAGGCGGGCGTTATCACCGGAATCGGTATCAATGGCCTGAATGTGGAGGATGGAACTACCAACTGGGGCGCTCTCAAGCACAGACGCCTGGAATGGTGTGGACACAAAGATTGGTGGGTTGTCGTTGACATCCGTCACCTGTACACTGACAATACCGGTGTTGTTGGAGAGAGGTGGGCGGCCATTGTCCTGTGCACGAACACGGAGCGTATACTCCCGTTCTGCCTCATAGTCTAGTGGTGCCACAACATGGATCTCCCCAGTGACACTGTCGATGGAAAACTGTCCACGGCTGTTACCACTGATGATATTATAGTGAACAGCAGCGTTACTGTCCTTGTCCAGGTCTGTGGCACTCACACGGAGGATCTCAGAGTGAGGCCGTACATCCTCCTTCACTGCTACCACATAGCGCTTTTCACTGAACTGTGGCACATTGTCATTTTCATCCAGGATGGTAATGAAAACTTCAACAGTAGCGGAGCGTGGCCCCGGTTCCTTCCCCTGGTCACTGGCCTCCACCTGTAAAGTGTAGTGCTCGTTGGTTTCCCGGTCCACCGATCCACGGGTTGTAATGAGGCCAGAGCGTGGGTCAATCTCAAAGGCCGCTCTTGCTATTGCAGCCGTGTCACCGACAAAGCGGTAACGGATATTGGCATTGGATGGGGAGTCTAAGTCTGTCGCTCTCAGCTGTAAGATGGGATACCCCTCCTCTACGTTCTCCCTGATCGTCTCCCTGTACTCTGTCTGCTCAAATATAGGAGAATGATCATTACGGTCTGAAACAGTAATGGCCACCATTGTGGTGCCAGAGAGGCGAGAGGAGCCATGATCGGTCGCCGTGACCCGGAAGTAATGCAAATCCATGTGTTCTCTGTCTAGAATCTGAGTGGAGGTGATGAGACCTGTGTCTGGGTGGATGTGGAAGTAGTCAGAGGATCGACTGTTCATCAGCGGAGCCATGGTGTAACTCACCCTGCCTGCATCTCCTGCATCTGGGTCTGAAGCGGACATGATAATGACTGAGGTGCCGGGTGGCTGGTTCTCAGCTACTTGTACTTGGAAGTTGTACTGGGAGAAATGGGGATGTCTGTTGGCTGCACGTCGAGAGCGAGGCCAAGGCATCAAAATCTTCCTCCCCCTTTCTCCCTGTGAGATTTCATCATCTGCTACTATTATCAGTCGTTCCAGGCTCCTCTCTCCCCTTGTACTGTGCCTCTCCTCCTCCCCTTCCACCTCCCTCTCATCCCCCTCTCCAACCTCATGGCTTTCATCTGCCTGGCTCTCTTTCTTCCCTATTTCGCTATCTGGCTGTGTGATGGTGGTGGTGCTACTGCCCCTATCCTGACCCTTCCCTCCCTCTGCCTCTCTCTCCTCTGCCTGGCCTGCCTTTGTTATTCTCTTTTCCCTCTCCTCTTTCTCCTCTCCCTCTGGTTCTCTCCCTCCCATCAGCCGCGCCTCTCTCTCGCCATCCCCCACCTGTAATTTTCCTCCCCCAACAACGGCAGCAACAGCAGCGGACCCCTCCAAGCCCTCTCCCTCCCTTTTTGCATCCCTCTCCCTTTCTCCCTCGGCCCCCATCTGCCGCCTATCTGACTGTCTGACACCTTCGGGCTCTAATGGCACTTGCTTACCGGGTTTTAATTGCATATGTTGGTCCCCCTGCTCGGTGGCTGTACAGTCGGTGTAAATGCTGTCAGCGCACCCTGCCTTGACCATCTCTCGCAGTGCGGTCTCCCACAGGTCTGGTTGCTGTGTCTGACCATGCCACGGCGATTTTTCTATTTTAGATTCACGACTATAACCATTTGTCTCCTTGCTCCCCTCCTCTTCGTTGTTGTTATTGCTGTTGCTGTTGAATTTGATCCACATGAACACGCGCTGAGAGTCTGGGGGAGCTGTCCGTCGTGCTGAAACCATGTCCACAGAGGTTAAGTGAAGCGAACGTGCAGAGTCATCCTGCCATGTGGTCAGGTTAATTTCTGAGAAAAACGAGAGGTGTTCTGCTGGGGTGTCATCAGGCTGAGTGACAGCACGTGCTTTGATTGCTGTTGCAGAGCGAGACGTGGCTGACACAAAACCGGGAAATTTAACAAGAAACTTCGCAGGCGAGGAAAAGACTGAGTCACCGGCAGATTCTGTCTCTGAAGTTGCGTTTACTTTTTCAGCAAATAGACGGAGCGATTTGGATACTTTTCCACTTTCTGCATAATCGCCTGTTTGTGTTTGAGGGGGCGTATTGAGCACCAGGCCAGAATATTTTGATGTAATTTCGGGAATTGCGCTTTTGCTGGATGGAAAATGTTGGCTGGGCGTCTTTGTGATGCTGCTGGAGGAAAATTGGATGGGGATATTCCTCTGAACTATGACTCCCTCCGGGACCATAAACCCAGCTAAATATCCATCCCCCATTTCTATTCTGTCCAAACAACCAAAGCAACCACCGGGAACCTCCTCGCTTTCTCCCCGGGTTTGGCTGCTCTGCCCCCTGTTTGATGGTGCTGATTTCCCCTGCGGAAGCTCATTATCAGCCCTACATAGGCGCGTCAGAATCGGAAAAGCCAAATCACTATCCAGATAATTAGATACATTAATGTGTTTGTTGCCTTGTTTCACCTCTCCTCCTCGTCCATCTTTCCCCTCTTTCCTCTCATCCCACACTCTCCTCTTATCCAGAATTCTGGCGTGGTAATACCTTACTTTCACCTCACGGGCAGGAGGTCCACAACAATCTAAGTGCGCCCAGGTACTGGGGTTAATCACGGCCAGTGCGCTACATCTGCACGCTTCCTTTCCTTCTTCCTCATCTCCCCCACTCCTCGCCCCCCTCTCACTGCACTCTGTCAAACAGCTATCATCACCCCCCTCTATGTTGCTGCTGGGATCGATAATATTGTGCCTTCCCAAATGAGAACAATTACCAGCCCCCCTGTCCACGTTGGCTGAGCTCCCATCAGCATCCCAAGCCTTGTTTTTGTTGCTGTTCCTGTAAACTGGATGTGGCTGAATTGTATCTGTGTAGCCGGTCTGGGAGGAATTACAAGTTGAAAAATGACAAATGTCCAATTTCGATCCCTGGTTACAGTCTGAATTGCTGTTGTAACGGGGGTGACATTTAAAGGTGTAGTTTGAAGCCTCGCTGTGTGGTGAATTGTATCCAGAAATAGGATGAATGCAACAAGAGCAACCGGTTGGCAAGGGGCCAGGTGAGGGGTTGTTGGTCGGGGAGAGGGCTTGTTTGTCGGGGCTTGAGCAGGAGAGATACTCGGGTGTCAGAGAGCACCATGTAGCAAAAAGCCTCCTCACCTCACGAACCCTCTCCCGCACCTCTCCCCCTCTCATCTCTCCACTTCCGGGTGCCCTGCACAGGCCAGAGGCGTGCACAAAGGCTCTAGCGGCGCCACGTTTGGCGAGGTGTGGCCTCGACGCCGGCCACCGTTGCGCAAACGCTCTAGTCCTTTGTACTGCCCGTTTCTTGCCGTTTTGAACCGGCGAGGAGGTGAAAGCAGGTGAAGCGGGAGGAGAAACAACGCCCTTCCTCGTAATCCCCCCTCTCTCCACTCCCTCTCCTGCGCCGACGCCATCAGAGCTCGACCTGCTCCTAATACCTGGGTGGAGAGAAGGTGGAGGTGATGATGGTGCCGGAGGGCCGTTTCCACTCCTCCAAAACGTCCCGACTCCTTTCAGTCCCTCCTTCCGTGTCCCCCTCGCCCCATCCTGGTGATATCTTCCCAGCGTCCCCTCTGCGCGCTGCACTCCAGAGCATCCCTCAGTCTGTATCCGCTCTACGGGCCACCTGCTAGGGCGTAGATTACAGCTGTCCCTCGGCAACTCCCCTGCTTCCTCGCGCTGCTGCTGTTGCTTCTGGCTCACTTTACCGGCGTCTCGGTAACAGAGGCCCGGGATCCAGCGGTTGGAAGCCCCTCCTGTATTCACCGTCCCCGGGGCGAGAGCAAACAAAGGGCCGAGGAGAAGCAGGTGGAGTGCCAGAGACGAGAGCAGGAGCGGGGTGAAGCCCGGTAGCGGTACAGCCATTTAGTCTCTTCCTTTCTCTGTATCTCCCTCCTTTCTCCCTCTTCCACTTGTGCCTATTCTCTCTCTTTCTCTCTCGAGTGCGTCTTCCCTTCTCCCCGTTACTTCTCTCTCTCTCTCCCTCGTTCCGGCTAGGTGGCCAGTTCCAGGACCGCCGGCACCGCCCGACACCTTCCCCCAGGCTCCCCCGTCTCTCCGTCGGCCTGGAGAGTTGGCATCTACCCGCTATGGTCCGTGGAGCTGGAGGTCTGAGCGTTAGGAGCGGCGCGGCAGCAGCATCTCTCCTCCCGTTCATTCACATCCAACATGGCTTACACACTCACACTGACTGACTGGCTGGCTCACACACTACCCTCTGGAGTGTGTGTGGGTGTGTATACGTATGTGTGTGCATGTATGTGTGTGCGCGCTCTCCTAGCAGTGGCGGCACAGCCCGGTCTATCCGTCCATCCCCAATCACACAATCACACTCTCCTCCTCTCCTTTTCTACCCCTCCCCCTATTGCTTGCATCTCAACACACCGTCTCTCTCTCTCTCTCTCTCTCTCTCTCTCTCTCTCTCTCTCTCTCTCTCTCTCTCTCTCTCTCTCTCTCTCTCTCTCTCTCTCTCCTTTCCTCTCTCATAATGGTTGGTGTTACACAGCACCCGCGGCGGCAGCCATATCCTCAACTGGAATAGGACAGGGGAATAGCCTATATCTTACACAATCATACCGTCATCACCATATCATCCGAAGAATTATCATCTTCACAAAGAGCCCCGCAGGTTTGTCACCCTTTACCTGGGTTATACAGAAAACCCAGCAAAGCTGCTGATTCTTAGAAATGAGACCTAACAATTTCATTTTAAAATTAAATGATGCAACAGTGCAGGTTTTGATGAATTGCAAAAAAAAACAAAAAAAAAAACAATCCTAGAAACTTTAGCAAAAGGGAGAAAACAACATCAAGATAGTTTTAAATATATATATTTCCCCCTCAGAAATAAGCTTTAGTTTCGCAGCGTCATTTGTTCATTGATTTTCATTTTTCGTGATATCATCAGGCTGCACACAGTATATTCTAGTCCAGTGATGTAGCCTAAGCTCGGAATCGTCAGGTTAGCTCTATCTAGTAAAAGTGACGTCATCTCCCGCGATGAGTAAGTCACACACACACACACACACACACACACACACACACACACACACACACACACACACAGCATAGAAAACAGAAATTCCAATCCAGTGACTTCATTGTGAATAATGTTTTCCGTGGAAGGATACACTATATTGTGTTTTAAAAGCTATAATAGTCGCATAGGATAAGTATTCATATAGCATCTGCTGTAGTAGTAGCCAAATGTATTATAGGATTAGTGCGATTCATTTCAGTGGTAAAGGCACATGCGTCATGCATCACCCCAATTTAACACTAATTTACGCATGGCTAAATGGGCAGATCCATTTCCTGATACTTGTCGGAAGGAAAAAAAAAACGCATTATGCAAATATGTAGGCTACAAATTTCCTCCAACATTTCCTCCCCATCTACCCATTCAATACCAATTTATAATGCCGGCTGGGTGGTGCATAGTTTTTCTAATGACACGGAAAGAATTGAATATGATTTCTTCCTGTGGCTGGTGGGAGAAGATACACAAGGCGTGTCAGTCGGGCAAGTCGTGCATCAGCGGCCAGAGAAGCTGAGGAGCAGGCAAATCTCAGCCCTGATGCTGCGTGACCCAGCATGGACCGTAAGCGTGCATTTCCGTATCCCCTTGTGTTTTGCTGTTCCTCTGTCTCCTGTGTAATATGCCTATTATTGTGTGTCTTGGTGTGTGTGATTTCCATGTTGTTTTATCTCACTTTAGTTCATATGGTCTGGCCCAACTAACCCCAATCAATAAAATTAGGATCAGGGTAAGGCTAGGTCAGGTGTGAGTGTCATATGTGTGGGGATTAACTGAGTCTGGGCTGGGTATTGAACATCAACACTTTTTGATGCCAAAATGTGTCAGCAGACTCAGCAGAGCATCACAAATGGTCAAATACAGATAGATGGCATCCTCCTATTTACTTCTTCTTCTTCTTCTTCTTCTTCTTCTTCTTCTTCTTCTTCTTCTTCTTCTTCTTCTTCTTCTTCTTATTATTATTATTATTATTATTATTATTATTATTATTATTTCATAATTTTGCCAATTTTAGACCTTATTTTATTTGGGCTAAGTTCTTGGAATTTGTAGAAAAAAAATGTTTACATTCTTAATATATAGGCCTAAAAATAAATGTTTATTTTGGTATTGGTACCAAAACTCAGGTAGCCTACTGTATCAGTCCTATAGTATAAAAAACATCACAACACCCAGCCCTATTGCTATATACAATAGTGTTTCCCATAAAAATAGACATAACAATGTTATAATATTCTTCTGACTTATATTATATTTATTTGTGATGAGAAATTATTGCTGGGAACCAGGGGCAATTCTAGGATCAGACCTTCAGGGGGGCTCAGCCCATAATGAGAATGTGACACGGATACAGTGCCTTGCAAAATTGTTAATTTAATTGTTAACTTGACTGGGTTACAGGTGCATAGCATTGGCGACAGCGACACAGGATATTAAACCTGTTTCTTTGAACCTGTAATTGTTTGGCCTCTGTCACTAACAGACAAGCTCACAGCTTTTTTTTAAGTTTTTTATTATTATAATTTTTAGGGGGGCTGAGATTATATTTAGGGGGCTTGAGCCCCCCTAAAAAGGGTCAAAAATCGACTTACTGTAAGCTACTCTATACTTAAACAACAATGAAAAAAAAAGAGATTTTGTTGTGTTGTCCATGGCAGCTAAATTGAGGTGTAACCAACACTTCAGTTGAAAGTTCTTACAATACAGTGGTAAGACAGTGTGTTTGTGTATGTGTGTGTGTCCCAGTCTGTTTGGATCCATGCCTCTGCTTTTTTCCAGAGCTGATGGAAGCTTGGAGCATAGCCACAGCAATTTGGTGCTCCAAAATGCATATCCTCCTTTTCCAAATAAGATTTGAATACACAAAAGAGGGAGAGCTTCGTGTCAGCAGCCTCCCTCCAGCCTTGTGCTCTGTCACCAGGATTTGCTGCCGTTTTTCTATCGTTGTTCCGACACCCTCACATGCCTCAGTCTGTCAGTGTGATTACTGTAGAATGTAGGTTATTGTGGCGCAGGTTGGCACCGTTAACAGGATTTGGAATGGGTGCGTGTCTGGGGAGCATGAGGACGTCTAGACACGTTGTGACTAGGCAGCACGTGGAACTGTGTGACAGGCATTACTCAGTTTACCCATTCAGTAAAGATGTTTAAGATGTAATGATACATTTTTCAACCAAGGAGGAGAAGCTTTCTTTTTCTTCGCCACCCATCAGAGAGGTCCGAGGTCAAATGACCCCTGAAGGCGTCAAGGATTCAATAACTTGCACAAGTTCACTTCATTGGGGTATAAAACTTGAACTCCTCCTGTTGAATCAAGGTCTTCCTTCTTGCTGCTCTGCCCCCAAAATCTCTGAAATTCAAATGGTTTATTGTTACAATGCTCCTCACTGTGAAATTAACACTCTTGGGCTATTACTGTTTCAATTTCAGTGTTTGTAGCACAATTACCAGTAATTAAATCTTGTTCTCTGTGTGAATGTGTGAAAAAGAAGTTCAGTCAGGCAAAAACTGCAGTGTACTTAATGTGTCCCCAGCTAAAATGAAAAAAAGTAAAACAAGTTTACTTTCTCCAGTGTGAAATATTGTTTTAACTTAGATTTTTATTTGCTAAAAAATCATTTGTTTTCTCTTGCAAGATAACTGAGAAATCCCACATTTTTAAGAAAAGGTAAAGGAGGGTGCATATGTAAAATCTAGGGGGTGTAATCTTTAAGTAATGTAACAAGGGTTACAATAACCTACTTCTCCAACCCTAAGCACACTCAACAGGAGGGATTTAGAGGAGGCAGAGGGGATTACACAGCATATTTCACATTGAAAATATCCACATTACAGAATATGAAAACTAGTTTAATCCTTGTATGCCCTTGAAAGTCTTTGATTTATTAATAGCTTTAGGTCTATCAGGGAAAGAAAAATCCAGAGAGCAGGCAATCCGTCAGGGGGAAATTTCTGACATGAAGTAATTCTGCTTGTAAATGGACGGTTAATTACCCTGAATGGGAACTCTAATCATATGATAATATAAAATCCTGAAGACTCTCTGTTTCCATTTTCCACTTGTTGGGATAAACAGACTCAGATTGTCTTCCCAAGAGTACATGAATTGAATTAGCAATTTTGAAGAATAGTGGTTGTTCTACAAAATCAGAATGGACTAATGTATTATTAATTGCAAATAGAGACCCCAATCAAGATACATTGATCTGGCAAAGCCACCTTAAATCTCTGGAAATATACAGAACATAAAGTAAAGGAAGAGGCGAAATTAACGACCATAAGGGCCATCAGCCCTCAATATACAGTGGCAAGAAAAAGTATGTGAACCTTTTGGAATTTCATGGAGACACATATTTGTCAATACCCTTGACTTAGATGAAGATCAGATCACATTTTATGACAAATTTATTCAGAAAACTATGAAATTCCAAAAGGTTCACATACTTTTTCTTGCCACTGTACTTCATACTCCATCGTTGCTCATTCATTCATACTTGGCATTTGGAAAGACCAGCCGCAGACCTTAAGAGCTTGGAAAATCCACTATTCACCCTTGAAAACTCTTGAATTATAAATAATTCTGACTGTCAAATCAAATACAAGTCTGACACAAATCGACTGGGGCTGATTCCTGCTGGTCTGCGTTGCTCTAATTAAGTAAACAAAATGATTCAGCATGCCTACTTAGATAAACACATGAATAATATATTACATTTTTTGTTTAATGTTCTTATTTGTTTTACTTAATAATAACACACTATTAGGATTTTACAATCATGATGTAACTGTTTAATATCCACCTTTATTTTTATTCTGAGCGGCTGGTCAGATTAATTAGGTTGAGTACGAAGTCTAATAGACAAAGTGTTGAGTGACAGCGACGAGGGAGTGCTGTGCCACTTAAAGCTATTTATAATGGATCAGAGAGGCTGGACGGACTATAAACACTAAACGAAAGTGACTGACAGTTACTACAGCACCCTGTGGGGCTCTGACATCAGAGGGAGAGAGAGAGAGAGAGAGAGAGAGAGAGAGAGAGAGAGAGAAGATGATGAGAGGAGAGTGTGAAAGGAAGAGAATGACTGGGAAAATAGGGTGAGTGATGAGTGACGAGGAGGGGGAGACAAGGAGGAGGGAGAAATGGAAAATGAGTGAGGAAGGAGAGAAAGTTAAGCCGCTGTAATACATGAAACTTGAAAAATGTCAGTGTGAATTTTTCTGGCATTATGGTTGTAATTCGGTGAAATGTCAAGGTATTCACACATGACATGAAGCTGGATGTTGAAAATAAAGGAAGTAAAGGAAAAAAAAAAAAAACAGTTACAAAGTGCATTATTAACAAACAGGAAATAAAACGATAGAACACAATAAATTATAAGAAATGATTGAGAAATGATATAATGAATAATTAAAAAGAACAAAATTGGGGCAACCTCTACCTCACTGGGTAGACCCATGTAGGTTAAGTCCATGGCAGCGGCCCAGGTTCGAATTTGACTCATGGCCCTTTGCTGTCATCCCCTCTCTCTCTTCCCTATTTCATGTCACTCTTCAGCTGCTTTAATAAAGGAAAAAGCTCTAAAAACAAATCTCCAAAAATGAAATTATTATTCCTCTGCTCACTGAAAACACGGCGCCAATCAAATACTTGCTCTGAGAAAGCTGAGGTAATACACTGACCCGCACTCTCTCGTAATTAGTTTGTTCCCTGTATTTGTTTTTATGCATTATGAAGAAAAAAATGTCATAACCTTTTGCATGCTCAGCCCTGGAGTGTTAAAGCTAACATTCCTGGAAATGTCACCCGGTCCTGATGGGGAAAATACACTGGAAGTAACCCTCCAGAGCCTGTTTACACAATCTAAAAAAAGAACATTTCACTCCTAAAAGGGGGTAGAGACAAGAAACAACAACTAAAGGTGAAAAAGACAGAGGTTAGAGATAAAAGAGTGAGATGGATATGAAGAGAGGAGGAAAAAAGACAAAGATAATTAGAACGAGAGATGGGGCATGGAGGTTAACTGCAAGTGTCCGAAACTAATCCTTTAATAACAAACACTGATCTTGAATTTGTGCAACTAGCAGTCAGTCCATCGACTAACAGTCAGTCTATCAACAGCAGCCAAGGCATCAGCAACCCACAAGCCATTTCATCCAGGTCTATGTAATTATATTAGGCTATTTAATCATCTAAATATGACAGATGTATATATAGACCAGACCAAATTGAACCACAAGCCTTGATAAGTACGGTAGTCTTTGAAGGTTTTGGCCAGTTTCACAGCACCACTGCCCTCATAAAGTGAGAAGGACGAAGGCTGAAAGAATGTTGGCCAGACACTTGCAAAGATAATAACCTGTATGATTTTTACATGTCAGTGTAAAGTGGTGGCTCTGACTCTAAAACCTGATGCTCAAATTGATCTTTCAGGTAGCTGAAAAAATATTCTGCCATCAATGTATATTGGAGCTTCCACTGAAAAAATCCCAATGAGATGTCATGCTGTCTATATAAACAAGAACAAATGCACCACCAAACGATGGGTACACCGGGTACCTGCTTTTTAATGTTGTGAATTGTGTTGGCTGATTCAGGACCATGGACAGCTACCTGCTGCAAAGACCTTTCAAATGTGTGATTTGAAGTCAAAAGTTGAATATGATTTCTGAACTTTGGTAACTTTACTGTATCTTTCCGTTAAAGTGCAGCATATACAGTACTCTGTTCAGAAAAGTGAAAAACAAAAACAAATCAGATTATGGCAGGATGTTTACTGGCTGTACCTAAAATAAAAATCTTCAGACCACAATTAATTTCATGATTCTGTGTCCAGCCCGTAATACCGCTCGCCGTGGAGTCAGAAATCAGAAGCCCTAATTCAAATGAGAAAATCTTATTCCCAGTGTAGCTGAGGTAATGTGGGTCAGGAACAGCTGGATTCTGCTGCTGATCCACTCTGCTGCCGTCTGCTCTGCTATCCACTAATAGCCGGGTTTATGCACACATGAACAGAATCTAATATTGTTCTCTAAACAGAAAAATAATGCTGCTTCCATGTAGCTTCGTCTGATTGTTTTGACATGCTTGAAATTACCAGATGTCTTGCTAACTGGCCTGCTGACTGCACCTGAAATAAAGGCTTCCGAAGGTAAATGAATGTCAACTGTTTTTGACTAACACTGGTGCAAGTTTCTTGGTGCTTAAGCTGATGACAATGATGAGTCTTGTTGATCAGACCATATAAAAGCAGTTTATGTGCCGGTGTGTGGCCTATTGTAACCCAGAGGAGGTGGAGAACACAATTTCATTTGCATTTTAAAAAATTGCTCAGCTTGAGGGAGCACTACAACATTTATACAATTTCCTGTGTCACGCAAAATATCTGTAATGCTGTGAATTGGAGTTTCACAAGCCCTCAGGGAATTATCCATTTCATTGCTCAACGGTGATGTTTTCTGGCATTTCATGGCAATGTTGTTTGCATGTTGGATTTTGTGAGAATGATCTCACCGATGTGTTCTTACATTTCCAAAACAGAAAACATGCAAGCAACAAATAAGGTGATGAATCTGTTGATGATGGGATTTTACAATTTATCAGGGGGGACATGTTTACTGTTGCTATGATGATTTTTAAGGGCTACAGTGTGCCTATTAAGGGTTACGTTTTTATTGTCAATTGGTAAAGCCAAAACTGAGACCTGTTTTAGTGGATCTGTTTTTGTGCCAAGAGCAGCAGTGTGCGTATGTGTGGGTGTTGTGTGTGTGCGTACTTGGCCAGTCGGCTGGCCTCCATGTGCTGAGGGATCAATAACCGGCTGACTCCTCGCGGGAAGTCTCCTTGCCGCCTTGAGCCTCCAGGCAAGGGCCCGGGTGCTTTCTGTCAGTGTGGGTTTCCATGGGAACAGTCTGTGAAAGTGTGTGTGCATGTGCGTTTGTGTGTGGTTGAGGGGTTACACTGAGACTGGCGGATTACTGCTGTGTGTGTGTGTGTGTGTGTGTGGTTGAGGGGTTACACTGAGACTGGTGGATTACTGCTGTGTGTGTGTGTGTGTGTGTGTATGTGTGTGTAAAGGTGAACACAGAGGTTGAGGCAGACGACAAAACAGGAAAGCTACACACACACACACACACACACACACACACACACACACACACACACACACACACACACACACACACACACACACACACACACACAACGATAGAGACAGATTAACAACATAAAGACATGAATACAAAAACAAAGAAGGTCTTAACAGATAAGGCCTTCTTGTGTCCTCATTGCTTTCCCCCTCTCGCATAACACTCCCCTCTAATAGCCTGCTACCCTCAGCCTTTTGGCTCTCTGTTGATCCATCCCACAGGGGGAGGAATGGAGGGGTGAGGCTGTAGAGGGGCAGGCCACAGACTGTTTGTAACCCAGCTTTCCCCTCCCAACAACCCTCCCCCCAAAAAACCCGGGGAGATCCTGAGAGGCAGGCCAGCAGGTGGCCGTTGGCTCATCTGTCCGGTTTGAAAGCAGCAGTGATGCATATTCAACACAGCACAGGGTGAGGGTGACGGAGGTGGGACAGTGTGTGTGTGTGTGTGTGTGCGTGCGTGCATGCGTGCATGCGTGTGTGTGTGTGTGTGTGTGTGTGTGTGTAGCTTTCCTGTTTTGTTGTCTGCCTCAACCTCTGTGTGTGTGAGAGCGAGTGAGTGAAGGCAGACACATCCTGCCATTCAGACAGTCAGTCAATGACAGAGCCACTTACCGGAACACCCCCCCCCCCCCACACACACACACACACACACACACACACACACACACAAGATGGCATATGGCGGCAGCTGCCCAGCGCGTGTCGTGATTGTGTGAATTTTAGAAGCAGCGTGCATGCACAAATAATGAGCCTTGCCTCTCCGCAGGGACGAGCCTCACACAATGAAAAGATGAAAGAATTATGGGAAGGAAGAAGGTGAAAACCTCCTGTAGAGCTGCTTCTCCTCCTGTGATCCATAACTGTTGATTTAACAGCTGGCCACTAATTTCATTATTAGAGTCTCCGTCCTCAGCTCCTCTTCTCTAACTCTCGTCTTGTTCACATTAAGTTTAAATTTGCCCCCTTTAGGTCATTTAATTCCTGTTCAGTTTGAACAGTTTCAGGGGATTTCCCTGCAAGAGATTAGGCTGTAAAAACGATACAAGGAAACAGCTCTCAACCTTTTGGAGTGTGGGCCGCATCAACAAATTATTATTATTAGGCTATTATTTTGGCATTTTCAGATTGATCGTCAAAAACAACGGCTGCTTGAGCGTTTTTGATTCTCCACCAAAAAAAACTTTTGCAGAGCCATTAAGTTATTTAACAAGCAGATGGAGTTTGCTCAGTGTGCTTCATGGTCTACTTGCTTTTCATGCTTACTACTTACTCTGTATTAAATTAATAGTAATAGTGTTTTCCCATTATCCACACATTTATAGATTTGCAGTATAATTAATGCTCATGAGGTCATATTTTTGGCATGGGAAGACCATTTGCCTTGGTTTCAACAGGTTTAAGTTGCTAAGACTGCTGTTTCTATGGTAACTGATAAAAACAGGACTCCTGGTTCCCTTCTCAAAAATGACTAATGATGATAATGATTTTGTGCTTCCTACATTTCAATGTCAAGGGAAGGGTACACAACAAGGGTAATTAATAATATTAATAAAAAAGTAACATCCACATCAGCATAATGTCACAACTCTTTAACATCAGTGGGTCTGTCATTCAAACAGACATCCTTCATATTCTTAGAACTCTACACACAAATCCAGAAACACACACAAAAGGCAAAACTCTACAAATTTCCTGCAAAATTAAACTTTTCTAAGACATTTCTAAGAACCAACTAAACACTGATGTGCTTAATGGAAAACACTAGTATGAATGCCTAAGTTACACTTATTACGTATGTAGTCTGTTGTAAAAAATCTTATTGTTTTTATACTTAAATATAAAAGCATAAAGATACTGTAATATGAACAACAATATATTTTCCCCCTCAAAATACGGTATAGGCTACATTCCAACAAACACACTGTTACTGTAAAATGTTCAACATACAAAACAAACAATAGAAACATTTAGGCCTACATGTATACAGCATCCTGTCTTCTGTTTCAGTCTGGACACAGCACCTTTTCAACATCGCAGGCAATGTACTCCCTGTAGGTAGGCTACTAGGATAGTTCCCAATCTCATACACATATGAAACATACTTTACGTTTACAGTAGTACAGTCCACTTGCAATACTGTACTACAGTATTCATTGAGTACTAATATGCAGTACTACAATACTGTAGTGAGAGTAGATTTCTTACCTTATCTACTGTGAACTTGCTCAATGTTGATTGTAGTCTCTGCCCAGCCTCCTTCATTGTTAGACCATGGTCAACTTAAGTGGCCCAAAACTCATCAGAGAGTATGGCTTTCCTTTGCTCTTTCTCTTCGTCCTTGTCCTTCTTCCTCTCACTCCTCTTCTATGCCTCTCTCTCCTATGTTGGCATCCATTGCTCCAAAACAGATGAGCTCTGTGCCCCTATATTGCTAATGCTTGTTTGTATGTAATTTAAAAACGTGTGATTGCCCATGTGAGGAGTCAGAGTGGATCCTAGTAAATCTAAATTTAGCATTTTGAATGGCACTGTCTGTTCAATGTGAACACAAATGTAGAGAATTGTGTGTAGTGTGGTTTATAACTACAATCTGAGTGTAAAGCAGGAAATGTGCTTGTATTTCAGCAGAATTGGTTCAGGACTTCAGGTGGTTGGTAGCCTACATGAGTTACAGATTGTGTTCACTGTCTCAATTACCTTTATCTGTGTTAGTGTGTAAACAAATGAGAAAAAACTTTAAGCAAATAGCTAAACACGACACACTTAAATGCATCACAAGGCTGCACTGCACAAGTTAATTTATTAGTTTACCTAGTGAGCTTTTGCTTTCCTCCTCTATTCCCTATTCCAACCCCAAAACAACATATCTCCGTGAGTATAGTAATGACTAATAAAAAAAATGTTGGTTGCTTCCGTAACTTGTGGTAAACACGTAACAGTTAGACTGTTAATATGAATTATTTTTTAGTTTATGGGTAAACATAAACGCGAGCATTGCAACCCTGATAGCACATCACGCAATGCCATTTCTGTTGTTACGTTAGTATCTGCGCTAATCGCTGGCTAACGCCAGTTGCTTACGCTACCTAGTATAATAAGGTAAAAAGTATAAGCTAATGTTAATTGTAGCTATAAGTTAGTTGTTGTATAAGTGAGAACTGTTAAGACAGTTAACGTTAGAGACACTTTCAATGCACTTTGCATTTTTTTCATTAGCTACAATTTCACAGTGCGTTTATAGTAAAGTTAGCTAAACATCCTAAAATTTACCAGCTAACGGTAATTTGCCATAGGTATTTGCTAACACTAAACAAGCAACACAACATAAGGGCTTAAAAAAATGGACTGAATTGCATAAACAGTCCTACTAAAATAAATATTGTTCTTGTTTGGCTCTGTCATTTTAAAGTTAGACATAGAAATAGTAGTTACTATAGAAATACTAGCACACTTGGCTGTTAATGCAGAGCTATTAAAGGAACACGCCGACTTATTGGGACTTTAGCTTATTCACCGTAACCCCCAGAGTTAGACAAGTCGATACATACCCTTCTCATCTCCGTGCGTGTTGTAACTCTGTCTGACGCCCCCACCGCTAGCCTGGTTAGCACAGATCCTGAAGGTAACCGGTTCCAACTAGCCTACTGCTCCCAATAAGTGACAACATAATGCCAACATGTTCCTATTTACATGTTGTGATTTGTATAGTCACAGCGTGTACAAATAACAAGGTCATATGAGACACAGCCTTTTTCTAACCGTATACAAAGTGGGAACTATATTCTTAGAAAGGCGAAGCACTGCTACTTCTGCTACTTGGGCAGAGTGATTTGCTAGCAGCACCTGAAGCCCTGTGGTGAGGAGCAGAGAGTTCGCCTGGAGTTCACTCAGAGTTGGAGTAATAGAGTCAACAATTACTAGATAGTAAAAGCATAGTGACCTTGTTATTTGTACACCCTGTTACTATACAAATCACAACATGTAAATAGGAACATGTTGGCGTTATTTTGTCACTTATTGGGAGCAGTAGGCTAGTTGGAACCAGTTACCTCCAGGATCTGTGCTAGGCTAAGCTAGCGCTGGGGGCGTCAGACAGAGTTACAACACGCACGGAGATGAGAAGGGTATGTATGGACTTATCTAACTCTGGGGGTTACGGTGAATAAGCTAAAGTCCCAATAAGTTGCCGTGTTCCTTTAAGGTATAAAACCAACCATAAAACATGTCTAAATGGCGTTACTCCGGTAGGTTTACTTTTGGTTGCAAGTGTGTGTCCATGTATTAGTATTAATATTTTGGAAAAAATAAATGCAAATATAATATGACTGTGTGTGTGTGTGTGTGTGTGTGTGTGTGTGTGTGTGTGTGTGTGTGTGTGTGTGTGTGTGTGTGTGTGTAAACAAGGTTTTATTGTGAATATTGGACTTGTATTTTAACAGGTGGTAAGACTGAGGACTTCGGTGGGATGCTCATGTTGCTCCATTTCTGCTGGATGTAAGTAATGCTATACCCAAGCTTGTTGTAAAATTGTTGTGAGTTCCTCTTTCTTTCTTTCATATTGTAACTTTTCATTTTCTTTTTTCTGTTTATTGTGCCTTGTGTCTTCTATTATTCTCTGTGTATACCTACAGTATATACTCTACTCTACTCTAAGTACTAGGCTATTTCATCTAGTAGCCTATATATTGTATAGCAGCTAATATCACAGCTCAAAATTAAGAATATGACCTTGTCTTGACTTATGACCTTTTGTCCCTTCACCTTCTCTCTCTGTGGTCTCTTAGATATTTTCACCAACCCTTTACTCTCTTTTTTTAATACATGCTTTCTTTCTTCCTGTCCTCCTATTCTGTCTGTCTGTCGCTCTCTCTCACTTCCTCTTTATTACCTCTGGCGTCCAATTGGCCAGCATTGTAGAAGCTACAATAAAAAATTATGTCATTAATTATTTGGGTAGAGATAATGTTATTAAGCTTGTCTGTGTGTATGTGTGTGTCTGTGTGTATGTGTGTGTGTGTGTGTGTATGTGTGTGTGTGTGTGTGTGTGTGTGTGTGTGTGTGTGTGTGTGTGTGTGTGTGCGCGCGCACCCTTGTGTATGTGCATGTGAATGTCTTGGTGAGTGTGTATACATGTATTTGTGATTGTGTGCTGTATCTGGTGGCCACTTTATTAGATTTAGATGAGAGTGATGAGCCTGCATGCATGGGCTATTTGTTCGTTGCAAAGCAAACAAAATACAGGAACAACAAACAAACAAACAAACATATAATGTCCCCTCTGAGTCTCACATAAATAAACGTAAATAAAACTGATAAAAAGTTAAATAAATGGTGCTGACATCCAAAAGATCAAACACCCCAGCAGAGGTCTTTGGGATGACAAAAGAGACCAGGATGTCAAATCACAGAGTAATTCTATTCAGGTCACAGAGTTTTGTTTATAAAAAGACTGATGAGGGAGAACGATGAAGGAGGAGCAGCAATTTAGATAGTTAAGGGAGAAGATGAGAGATGTGAAATATTAAAAAAGAGCTAAAGAAAATGAGATGAAAGACAGATACAGGTAAAGAAAATAATTCAGAGAGAATTTAGGGTGTAAAGTTCAGCACATAATGGACTAAATAAACAAATGCGTGCATGCGTGCGTGCATGTGTACATGTGTGAAGGGAAGGGACTAGAGAGGAGGGCAGAACAGTTTATAGGCCAGCTGTGCGTAGTCTTTTAGTCAGTCAGTGACCTAAATCACTGAATAAAAAGAGAGAGAATGAGAGGAGCGTGTGTGAGGAGGAAGGGGTAGATAAACTAAGGAGAGGAGAAGGAAAAAAAGGATGTGAGACAAAGGTTGAGGAGGAAAAAAGGATGTTGACGAAAGGAAGTAAGGAAGATTTGGAGGTGAGAGAAAAACAAGAAGAGTGGGAGTGATGACATGTATGAGGCTAAAATTATGCAGCGGAGACATAAATATCTGGGATTGTTATTCGTTCTTTGCCTGCTTTACATTTCAGGAACAAAAAACTTCCGAACCGTCACACTGGCTCACTACACCAACGCACAACCGCTCCCTGCAGCCACAGTTTTCTTTCTGTGTGACTGTTTACTAAGCATAGTATCACACCACAATATGCATAATGGAAGAAGAAAATTCAAAGCATGCCAAGCTGTAAATCCGACATAGAGAGAGAGAATTAGCTGCATTAGGAAAGTAAAGTGCCTTTGACACAAAACTTCACATTAAGAATGTATCACTATGTTGCAAATTAAAGAAGATATTCATCTTTTTATACTTTTTTGCCAAAATAGCGTTAGGGCTCATTATACTCAGAGATTTGTACCAGCACACAACATATACCACTCAGAAAGAGAGAGAATCTGTTTATATATTTCTCCATGTTGTAAATATCATCATGGCCAAATAATTACATGTGTGATTCAGAGCAGGGTAGCACACTAAGAGGGATCAGAAACAAGGACAGAATCCATCACTTTTTGGCTTCACATCTGCTAGCTTCTCTGCCAGTTTAGGACCACAGGACTGCCGGGGCTTCAGCACCACTGTGCCACACCGATAATTCAGGCACAGTTTGAGATTTTACTCTGAATTTAAAGTTCTCCTGATAATCGATTGCTCTCCTCCAGAGAATTCTTGTAAAGGGTTTTTTCTTGTAGGGGTAATCGGCCAACTCATCCAGTGATGGTTAACAATCCCTTAGCTGGATGAGCCTCGTCATTTTCTTCTGTTATGGTGAAACATGTTCACATGTGAGAGGTGTTACGTTGTTGTATTTTGTATGCAGATTCAGGGCCCACGGACAACCGCTATCATAATCCATACCCACTCCTGCTGGGCTTTGCCATATTTCCATTTGAGCAGTCAGGCGCGGTCTAAGTGTTTGGGGGCATTAGAGAGTACCAGACTGAAGACACAGTGAAAAATCTAAATATTTTATTTCTTCCAGTTTCTGCAGGAAAACCTGTTGGAACAGCTTGTAAGACACTTAATATCTCATATTATTAACTTTGCATGGTTTTATTTTCGAATATTCAGTGCATTGGTTCAAGATAAGAATAGCGTTTTCAGAGTGTTTAGCAAATTCATGTAATTAAATGGAAATTAATTTCTGTCCTTATAACATTCGCAATGACCAACACAAACTGCTCATCTAGTTAAAATCTGCTGTTTGAAACTATCCAGAAGGGTGACAGGTCAAATGATGCAGACTCACCTAATAATAACAGATTTCAATAGTTGTTAAGTGAAAGGAGCCAATTGAGGCCATGTCCAGTTTGTGTAATGCGTTGATTGGAGTTAGTCCAAAACAGCATGTGAACACAGATGGATTTTCAACCACTCAAATCAAATCAAATTTAAATAATGCTTTCCACGAATGGCTTTATTCATATGATTACATATGAAATTACATGAAAAAGATATCAAGCTTATTATATAAATGTAAACATGTCTAATCAACATTCATATACTCAGATAACTGTTTGTAGTACGAGTGTCAATGCAAGTGTGAATGACAATGTTATTTATTTATATCATGCAGTAAACACAAATCAGCAGATTATCTTAAATTACAAATTTCAATACTTGATGGCCTTTTAAACAGATACAGATCTCTAGTCTTTGTTTGCATAGTTTTTAAACAATGACGGATGATAAATAACATATGCAAAGCCAAAGTCTGGACAGTCAAGTAAATTTTATTTGTACAGCTCAAATAGTGTTTCAATTTACAGGCCCATAGTAATGGTTCTTTATTCACACAATATAAACAAAAAGTTTAAAACATGGTTTGAATTTTGTTTAGTGAATTACCCTCTGACTGGATTATTTTGCAGTGCAAAATTTACATCCAGTGCCAATTTTC
The DNA here is from genome assembly GCF_008315115.2 of Sander lucioperca. Taxonomy (NCBI): domain Eukaryota; kingdom Metazoa; phylum Chordata; class Actinopteri; order Perciformes; family Percidae; genus Sander; species Sander lucioperca. Next base: position 10,079,823 of record NC_050184.1, read on the forward strand.
GGTGCCATTGCAGAAAGTGCTTACTCTTTATATAGTATAGCAGAAAAGGAGTATACAGGATGGGTTGGTGGGGGGATGTGTAGCGCGTCTGACTTTCATGTGGAGACTGAATGTTTCGTTTGTTTTTTGCCATAACTATCTTTCCATAGTCTTACCCAAATCTTAACCATATTCACGTTGTACTGTAGTTGCAATCGTACATTGTCAGTGTTCTGTCTGCTGAGTGGGTTGGTAAATCCAATCTGAGAAGTCCGCAGATACTACAAGAAAGAGGGGGGAGAGTGTTTGGATGTAGGGCTGCAACTAACGATTATTTTCATTGTCAATTAATCTGTCCATTATTTTTTCTCGATTAATCGATTAGCGGTTTGTTCTATAAAATGACAAATGTCGATCAGTGTTTCCCAAAGCCCAAGATGACGTCCTCAAATGTCTCGTTTTGTCCACAATTTAAAGATATTCAGTTTACTGTCATGGAGGACTAAATAAACTAGAAAATATTCACATTTAAGAAGCTGAAATCAGATACTTTTTTTTCATAAAAAATGACTTGAACCGATTAATCGAAAACAGTTGCCCGATTAATTTAATAGTTGACAACTAATTGATTACTCGATTAGTCGTTGCAGCTCTATTGCACATGATATTATCCATGAAACCATTTCCAATCTGCAACACTGTGAGTATGTGGTAGGCATCCTATCCCACTGAGCCAGCAGGACATTGAGGAACCCAGATTGGTTGTAAATTAGTTACACATGGTTACAGGGACAGGCCTCCATGTTGGACAGAGCAACAACACTTGACAAGGAAATCTTTACTGCAATTATGCTTATGACAGTGATGCAGTTTGATATGCTGCACAGCTCGGCATATATAAGGAACATCTTCAAAAGCATAATGGCCTTTATACAACAGCATCTCTACATAACAATGGATCTGCACATACTTTCCTTATAGAAGAAATACTGTTCATATATCTGGATAAAAAAAAGAACATACAACAGGAATTTACAAAAACAGCAGCTGGGACAGCTTTGTGTTGTGAATGAAAGCCGTTCTATAAATACACATGCTTTGATTCCCCTGATTACTATTTGTATGTCCCTGTGCCAAAATCTGGTTTCTTTTATGTTTTTTTATTTTATTTTATACCCTTGTCCCTTTCCCTTACAACAAAGAAAGCACAGAAATAAGATGTTTTCTATTTATTTTTCAAATATTTTATAATATAACATTTTTATTTCCAGGCCTGTAATCCCCAAAAGACAACATTTGTTTATGATGGAAAAAAGACAAATGTACAAAATGATTTGTGTCAGGAGCAGTTCACAGCCCATCTCTCTCCCTCTCCTTTTCCTGCACATCACTTTTGGATCAGTGCATTATTTCCCTCTGCGCTACTCAATCTGGATTTCATTCAACATTGCTTCACATCCCTCCTACTGCAGCACACACAAAGAGTGACACTCAGCAGATCAGACAACCAGACTGGTAATCAACCTCTAAACCAAATCTGTAATCTGACTCTAAGTACCACTCAGCACTGGATCCCGTTCAATTTCGATCTGTTTCAGTCTGGACTTGAGTCAAACTGTATTCACATTCAGATCATCATAGCTTTGTGTAGCTCTGGCTCTAGTTCCTCCATCACCCAGTCTGTCTGTTTGGCATCAGGCAAGTCGGTCTGCAGCCAGAGCTCAGATGGAAATCACACTAAATTGGATCAATATTGAATCCAGCAGAGAGAGCTGTGTTTTATTACAGCACAGTATTTGGAAGTTATGCTCCTGATTACCTGCAATAGGATGGTTAGACAAAAAGCAATAGGTGGTAATCGGACTGTATTTGATCTGTATTTAATCCAGCTGGATGACTCTGTCTTTTAAATGGACTGCATTAGGAATTCACTCATTTTGTACAATAGGATTACAGGATTACTGAAAATTTGGTTACAAAAAAAAGTATGATACATTTACATACAAAGAAGACTTAAAGTCTGTATCCACGCTAGCAGCCAAATGAGGCTGTAACACACAGCAGAAAACATTAATAGATGGATGACAAATTAAGACATGTTTGCTGTTCTCATATTTTTACCAATTGTGTGTCAAATAATGTAAAGTTAGGTGTAAGGGTGCCACCGGAGGAAAGGTCATGCCACCTACTGTAGATCAAGAGGGATTATCATTTGTACAGTGGCCATTTTAGCACATCTCACACTCCACTTGCCAGCTCTACTTAAAGTGGAACTGTGGCCATTTTTAAAATTCATACATGTTATTACTATGGTCTAAGACAGTCCAAACATATAAGTAAACATGAACAACTCTCTCCTAATATCCAAAACGAGGGTGTTAAAACTAAAATTTGTGATGTCATTAAGTATAAAGTCTGGAATTGCTCCATAGACAATGAATTGGGAAAGATGTTATAGATTACACAGAGAGCACCCAGGGGAATGTTCTGACTATTTGGAGACATTTTCTGTTTCAGAACTCAATAGAATAAAGCTCATCTTGGTATAAAAAGGAAAACAAACATTCTGTGGGTCCACTAAATCAGTCTCCCTTTTATTGTCTATGGAGCAGCTCCAGACGTTTGAGACTTAAGGCCCAAGCGCACTGAAAGTGATAATTGATGCGCCTCAATTGATGTGCCTCAATTGATGCTTGTATGGCGCACTTCAGGCATCAGATTTGAAGTGCCAACACCACAGAACCAGCAGTAGTTTAGAAAATGTCGCTATTTAGGAAAATGTTTTTTTAAGTTACCGATACCCCTATCAGTGGGGCATTAGACTTTCTCCTTTGACAGAGAGGGTCATAAAACCTCCCTCAACCCTTCAGTCACTTTTCATCACGAAACAGATGATTGTTTTTTTGCAGTGACAGATCAGGTCACTAAAAACATTATAAATATATAGTTATAGTGCTTGTTCTTCATCCTCCACCCAAATTAATTGCTCATTATTTCAACTCATTTATAAACGCCATCACAATTATAAGCCTATTGGGCTTTTTAAAGAAACTTTTACACACTCAGTTGGCGTGACATTTTGCAATGTTGTCGGTGCAATGAATTATGAGTGTGATTCACACGATCATTAAAGGAGAATTCAGGTTGATTTCAACACGTAGCTATGTTGTTTGTTGTCACGTAGCGCTGTCAGTAGTGAGAAACGGGGGCAAACGTGCTTTTAGCCTCTTAACATGTTCGAGATGTCATTACAAGTGCCTTGCCATGTGAACTGATTCCTTCCGAGTGAACACAGTGAATATGGCTGCAGTAGATGTGAAAGAAATGCATAAAAGTTGTGTTAATTCAGCCAGTGCACATACCTCTGTTTAGTTCCGGTGTTGAGACGGCAAGACGAGTGCTTGAGACCGTCTACAAACTACAACACCGAAAAGAGATACAACAAAAATATTTATTAATTGAATGATTAAATATGGTAGTGTCTCCAAACTTACCTCAATTATAACTTGTCTCTTGCTAGTTGTACTACAGCACATACTTTTAAAAAATAAGCATATGCCTATTTTTGAAAATATTTTTGTATCACTTTTCGGTGTTGTAGTTTGTAAACGGTCCTTAAGCACTCGTCTTGCCGTCTGACCACCGGAACACCGGAACTAAACAGAGGTATGAATTAGCACAATTTTTATGCATTTCTTTCACACCTACTGCAGCCATATTCACTGTGTTCACTTGGAAGGAATCAGTTCACATGGCAAGGCACTTGTAATGACATCTCGAACATGTTAAGAGGCTAAAAGCACGTTTAAAACCTGCCCCGTTTCAGCTGCCTGGGTGCGAAAGCTAGCAGTAGCATAACTCGGTGTAGGCAACACCGATTATTTTCGTTTTTCTCGCTACTGACAGCACTACGTGACAACAAACAACATAGCTACGCGTTGAAATCGACCAGAATTCTCCTTTAACATCCTCCGCTCTTGTGTTTCACCATAAAAAAATATATAAATAGAAGACATTTAGAAGTTTGTATGCACACCATTATTGCTGCTCTCATGCCTGGTGGGGCCAATTTCACTGATTACCAATGAACACCGACCTCAGTCAGTCAGTGGAGAGACAGAGAGACGGGTGCGCTGCGAAAGCGCACAGCAGTTTTGGGCCGTAAGGCGCCTGAATATACATTATTAATATAAATTTTTATTTGGATCACATCATTACATAGCGTATTTACAGTAACTTTCTCCAAACATGTAGTCCTCATTTTGATGCTCCAAAATCAAAACAAGTTTCAGATTGATCTCAAGAAGTGGCGTATGTATGACACGCCAATTTGTATGCCTTTTTGGCGTGTTATCATGACGCATAATCGCTTTTTAGCGTGTTCATCAATGCCGTTTGGCCTCCATTGACTTACATTACCTTGCGATTGCGTGTCAATTTACGTCGTAGCGAGTAGTATGAAAGCCCAAAAATCTGCGTATGGAGGCTGGTTGGGGTGGTGGATGGGTCAAACAACACAGGACTTACACCCAGGAGACCGGGGATCGTGTCCCGCGTGTCACATTTCCTAAACCCAACCGTCGCTTTCTTCTTTTCCAAACCCAACCGGGCCGTTGTTGTCCTGCGTCCTGTTATTGTTTCCCTAAACCCAACTGTCCCGTTCTTCTTTTCCTAAACCCAATCCCGTTATTGTTTTTCCTCAACCCAACCATCCCGTTCTTTTCCTAAACCCAACCTGTTCGCCGTGATGCTGACGTTCCTGCTCCGTCTCTGTGTCGCTCTTACACTGTTGTCCCTGGCAACTGATAGCATAGGATCCCAAAATGGTGAGCGGGCTCAGACACCTCCCAAATCATCACGTGACAGCAAGCTACCATGACGTATGTCCTCATTGTCAATACAGCGTAGACATACACGCGGATAGCTCAAAATGCGTGCAGATAACATGCCACTTTAGAAAGTGCCGTGTATGTTTACGCGAAGTCATGATGTCACATTGCAAGTTTGAAGTAGACGCATTAATGCAGTTTGATGCCAAAATGCTTTTGGTGCTTGTTCGGCCATTTAAAACAATAGGTGTACTTCAAAACGTTCGCTTATAAAGCTTATATGATTCTTTAATTTCAGACTCTCCAGTTAACCATTCCCTCAAACGTCCGCACTATTCAACTAATGTGCTATTGGTCCATTGTGTGAAGTCATGCAGGAAAGTGCACCACAGTTAAACTATGCGTAAAAGCTCAGCATGTTAATTGGCCTTCTCTGAGACATTACAGTGATCGCAGCAATTCCGTTTTTAATGATTTGATTTTTGTCTGAAAATTGGTTGTTATGAATGTTGGTGAGACCGGACCTAAACATTAAATCAGTCTAAGCTGTATTTTGTCATCCTTAGCTATACGTAGGTCCAGCTGTAGTACTGCAGTAGTGGTATGCAGCAGTACTTGACTGTACTCCTTGTGTGCAGTAAAAAGTTAGACTTAAGTGTAAGAGACATGGATATAAGCCGCTTCAGATAAAAATCTAGCCAAACTGGATATTGTGTCAGTTCAATACAGTGTGGTTTTTGACTTTAGGAAGTTTCATTGCACCTATCACTTTTATTTCAATCTCTTGTGTCCAGAAACAGAAGGCAAGACTTTCAGTTGTTCTGACAGACACAAAATATAAAAGATCTGATGTTTAAGTCTTTGTGTCACAGATCTGACAGGGCTGACAGTCGTCTAGGGGCCAGTCTAGGGGAAGTCTCTTTTACTCAGCAGCCAATGGCAGGCTGCCATTCATCAAAACACTAAAAACTCTCTATTAGTTCCACCTGTGCTTTTCTGCTTTGGTTAAAAGCCAAACTATTATAATAGGAAAACGATTATATCTATTATAGTATACAATTTACATATATATTTCAATCATTCAGCTGACAGTCTAATTGAATCCAATACCATATATTGCCTTTATATTTTTAACATAATCACTGAACCAGTGAACACGGCAAAGCCTTGAGACATGCATTAGAGCAGAACAGAAGAGAGCACTCAGCAGAACAGAGGGAACATCTCATCTTGTATTCTTTATAGGTATCTCTTCTCTTGACTACGAGGCATTCCAGTGCTATTACATTTCCACATTTACATTTCAGCCCCATTATACCATACGGCCACTTATCATAAGTGCATCAGCAGGAGTTTAGGGAGGATCCAAAGATTATCGCTTTATTGTAAAACCCTTTCAGACAGATGATTGGGGCTCAGGTGCAGATATGAGCTCTCCTGAAAATATGGACAGAAACTGGACTCATTGATTTCTCATTCACCACCTTTTCTCCCATGAAACAGTAGAGTAAAATGTGCTAACCATCTCGGAAATAGAGCAAGCCTAATCACTTTGTTCGGTTGTGTCCTATGTGCAAGAATAGAACTCTTCTGTCTCTACAACTCACCATTCTGTCCATCTGCTGTCGACCATCATTGGGCCAGGGTTGAGTGTCTGTGGCCACATGCCTACTGTATTTTTTGAGTTGTCCACTATACAGCACTCAAGCTATGAGCATCTTGGTATCCGAGTGGTTACAGCGCATGCCACATTACCCCAACGTCCCAGACGTTTTTGCATGCCATACCCCACTCTCTCCTCACGTTTCCAGTCCTAGCCTCCACACTATCACATAAAGGCCAAACATGCCAAAAAATAATCTTAAAAAAAGAAAGTCAGGCTAGTTGGGTTTGTTTGTTTTCCTTTTGTTTTCCTCTTTTCATCATGTTTGTTGTTCAGTTTTTTTTATCAGCTTTCTGTGACCAAAAAAACTAAGAAAACAAAATAGCACATTTCAGCACAAGGCAATTCAAAACACTTTACATAAGTAAAGCATTAAAAGGATAAAATAATAAGTAGCAAACCACCTTAAATTAAATTACAAATTAAATTAATAAAATATTTGAAAAACAAAATGATCAAGTATAAGTACTATTTTTACATTTTCTTAAATCATACAGATTAAACTGAAATGATCACAATACAGATCTTCCTATATGGGCCACATAGGCTACATGTAGCCAGCAGTCAGCTGTCCTATAAATAACTGCAGAAACTAGGTGGATGTACAGAATCTGTACAGTACAGTGAAGAGGTGTGTGACTCATTGTTCTTTATGAGCGGATGAATATGTGCTTACAGTTGGATTCACACTGAAGTCCTGCTCTGTCCTCTGGTGTAAATGGATGTGTATGAACTGTGGCAGTTGTAAACATCGTGCGCCCCAGTCCTGAAGAGGAAATATACATATACATACATATACATATGTATGTATGTATGTATACATATACAGTCAATTATCATTTTTGCCCTAAAATTAATCGCCGTTTTGATAATGGTTTGATATTTTTAATGATTTATAAAGCACAAATGATCAGTCGCTCATTCCTGCTTTTAAATAAGGATTCAAATAAGACGTCCATTAATAGATGAGTCAGGTTCAAGTGGAACTTGACAGTTAAACAGTGTTTCCTCTATGTTGATTTTGTAGTGGCGGCCCGCCAGGGCTGGGGGGGTTGTTGTTCAGACAGACCTGCCCCCACTGCTAAAAAAAATCCTAACGGAAACACTGGTCAAATCTTCAGACATTAGCAGGGCCTTGTCTCCACCCTGCTGTGAGAAGGTTGGCCACTGCTGTTCCTGAGTAATGTAACCGATCAGAAAGGCTTGATATTAGCATTGTGTCACTCTGGCCAATAATATTTCAGTATTGTCTCCCACCAGTACATGTGCGCTGCTACCTGACTGTTGCTGAGTTATATCTGCTACAACAACCACAATGAAATACGGACCAAAGTTAGTTTTGCTTTCTTGCTCACCCCGTCTTTATTTTTAATTTTTAAACAAAATTTGCATGTCAATATGTATGTTTTACTTGAAACGGGACATGGCTTCATCATACCTACAGATTTTAAAACCAGGGGAAAACAGGGCCAAAGTTTGTGTTGGACTGAGTGTGTGTGTGTGTGTGTGTGTGTGTGTGTGTGTGTGCGCGCACGCGTGCGTGTGTGTAAACCTGGTGAGATCTGTACTGTATCCCAAAGTTTCAGGCCAGTTTCAGAAGCCTCCTCCCACACACACACACACACACACACACACACACACACAAACTGTGGAGTGCTACCAGCTTGAAGGGGGATCATTACACACTCACACACGCCCCTCGACTCCCTGCTGCTCCTTCCCAATCACTAATGCTGGATATGCACTTTGATAAGAGTGTGTGCGTGTGTATGTGATGGCAAAAGACATGGAGAAAATGAGTGCATTAGCATATGTGCGTGCCAGCTTGCATGTTTAAAACGTGTGTGTGTGTGTGTGTGTGTGTGTGTGTGTGTGTGTGTGTGTGTGTGTGTGTGTGTATATGTGTGTGTGTATGTGTGTGTGTGTGTGGGCAGGGGGCACATCATTCTTTGAAATGCAGCATATTAAAGGGGGGTTGAATAGACAGCTTGATAATGGGTTAGGACACTGACAGCATCCCAGTGAGCCCAAGTAAAATTAGTGACATGCATTTCGCGGTTAAATGCTATTTCAAAGTCAACAGGAAGTTATATCAATGCAAAAACAGTGTTGGTAGCTGCGAAACATTGTATTGGTGTCTCCAACCTTACCTCCAACTGCCTACTTTGACTCAGATGTTAATTTCCAGAATTTTCCTGAATGCTTTTAACTTTCATGTTCAACAAAGGCGCTGCTCGGTGTAGAAAAGAGAGGTCTGTGGTTGTATTCAGGGGCTTCTGCATCTGGATGTTTGCAGTAAGCCAAGTTGATATAAACAAGGGGAAACATCAAAAACAATAGCTGCAAAAAACTATTTAAAATACAGACTGTATGTTTCTTTTAGTGTATTAATCTGCTTCTTGCTCAGACTAAACACACAAATGGAAAAGGGTTGTTCATTTTTCAAGCCTGAGATACACAGGAAAATATAACAGTGGGAACTAGTCACTGAATTACATTTTACATAAAAATACCAACAACAGACTATATGACAACTAATAAAGTACTGTAGTAGTGTAATAAAAATATGCACAACTTCTGTGTCAGCCTCTGCATGTGTGCTCATCTTTTCATTTGATTATTTGGGCTGAGTTAGGTATCTGCTCTTCTTCCAATGAAACCTAAATGATCATAAATAAGTACTAACTATTATTTGATGTGCAGTATATTTCATCAAAATGCCTGACAGCAAGCTTTACTTGATGTTTGAGCATGGAGGTTCATTGTTGGCCTCGGGGATACATAAATGTGGTAAATACCCTAGATGCAAGGTCCACTTACTTGATATGTCTTGGCAACAGACTTGCAATGTTACAGCATTAGGTGTGTTTTGACCGCAGGAACTTTCCTCCAGGGACCCTTCTGAGGAGCTCGTTGCATTTTCGACCACAGGGACCATGGTCTCAATTAAGTTCTGGGGGCTTAATTTCTTCCCCGAAAAAGTCCCTGATCAGAGGGGAGAGGAAAGGGGGAAGACAGGAATTCGTCACAGGTCGGACTTGAAGTCTGGACCTTCTGCGGCTAGGAATAAACCTCTATATATGTGCGGCCACTCTACCAACGGAGCTAACCCGGCCACTGGGTCGTACTGTTTGAAAGTACAGTAACCTTCTGGGTGGGGTTTGCAAGGATGATCGTTGCTGAGTAGGCCAGTAGGTTTAAAAGGTACAGTATAAAAACATCTCATGGTACAAAATTGCAGTAAACATACATAGATGGGGAGCTGGGTAAGTTTATTTATCTACCAATGTCCTAATTATGATGAGATTTCTGACTTTCTGGCTTTAACAGAACAAAAGCTTCTCACCCATCTTATTCAATTCAATTCAATTTTAGTATCAAATCATAACAAGAGTTATCTCAAGACACTTTACAGATAGAGTAGGTCTAGACCACACTCTATAATTTACAACTACCCAACAATTCCAGTAATTCCCCCAAGAGCAATCATTAGCAGTGGCTAATGCGACAGTGGCGAGGAAAAACTCCCTTTTAGGAAGAAACCTCGGACAGACCCAGGCTCTTGGTAGGCGGTGTCTGACGGTGCCAGTTGGGTGTGTGCTGAACAGTGGCAGTAATAGTCACAAAGATAATGGAACAGTGACTACAAATGGTAGTCGTGGTAGTTCATGTCATAACAGGGCACTGAAGGGCGTTACAGGATGTAGCATGGCAAAGCACAGCATGGGTGGGCGTAGCAAGACACAGACACTTGGCAGGATGCAACCGGACACTGCAGAGCATCGCCGGACACTGACAGCCATAGATTACTTAATGCCACTGTAATCCAACAGCACAGATAAGTAAAGCTTACTGGGAGTATGGGGAGGCAGGTTGATCCAGTCACACTCTGCCATAATGAAAAGATCAAATGTTCGATCTCCACAACACTGAATGTTGTGTTCATCAGCTGCCAAAGTCTTTCAGCAGAACACTGCATGTCCATGCACTGTTCCACTCATAGTTTTTCAATCTCTATCAGAACATCTGCTAAAAAAAATCTAACAGTAGAAAAATAGACATTTTGACATTTTGTGCGTGTGTGTATGTGTGTGTGGGGGAGGGGGGGGGGGTGCATGTGTGGCTACATGGCTACATGCACGCTTGGGGGCTATAGAGGCTGAGAGGCATTAAGCAGAGATGGAGGGGAAGAGATAGTGAGGGGGGGGGGGCAGGGAGATTTGGTCATAGACAGGCCGGGTCTGGGTGACAGCTGTTGCATCGAGAGTTTATCAGATTAAATCTGACCATTTCCGCTGTGGGAGGGAGGGACCTAGTTAACGGATGCCCCAAAGACACACACAGTGAAAACGTTTTAGACTTTGAGCTGCTTTGGCCAATTTTTTTTTTTTTTTAAAAAGACACTTCAAAGCATAAATAGAATAAATCATAAAGTAGCAAAAGAGAACAATATCCTCTCCTAATGACTGAATACACTGTTTATTATCTTATCTCAACCTTCAATATTGGGCACTATTTTCTAATTGTTTATATTGTAGGCCTACATTTCAGTGGATCTAAACCAGCTACTTGCTGATGTGTACCGTATAGGTTCTGATGGCTGACACAGGAGCAACTCTTTATCTTGCCAAACATTTCCTCTCGAGGATGGCAGCTATTGATGAAATCAGACTCCTAAAACCCAGTTAACAGCTGTGGAACAGCTGCCTTATAAACATCATCAGCAGTAAAAAGGCTGACATATTTATTGTCTTTTGTAAAGTTTAAAGTTTATCATCATAATTTTGATTTAGATTTTAAAATTGTATTCATTTAATTTAACTGTGCTTCCATTATATTTTTGTGCTGAATTACTTTTTCAGTATCCATTTTCCTTTGACCTTGCTTGTTTACTTCTGTTGCAGTTAAACAATGTGCACATGATCATAAGATTACTTTTTTTCTCTTAGTTTGGTTCATGCATAGATTCAAATGACTATGACGATACTTTATTAAGAAATGAGTGAGAATTGGGTCAGGGTCTGTCTCTTACTCAAGATTATAGCCTGTCCTTGAATTTGGGGCAATATTCTGTCACTGTGGGTGCAGAAATTGGTTTTATAATGGATTTCCTTCTGTATGATGATGTTAAACATCAGTGCAAAGAGGTGTCTAGAAACCCTTCCCTCTTTGATTCTGAGGATCAGATCTGACCACTGAAATCTTTTTCCATTGTAGCTGTAGGAGAAATATTTTCTACTTTCAAGCAACATCATGTTGTCTGTGTAAATGCACCAAACAACGGAAAAGGCACAGGATTTTTAAAAGTGGATTTAACCCTCATTTACTCTATAATGAATGGATGACAGGCCGTTCCTTTGCCTTTTGATGTCTATAAAAGAACAAAACATTGCGAAATAATTTCTCCCAAGGGCAGAACATCACTGCCACTGCCTCTCCTCCACCCAGCCCCCATCTCAACCACGAGCCATAGCCTTGGGCAAGTAACCGCAGTTCACAGCAATTAGGTATACCCAGAATCCTAATTCATACGATTTAATTTAATTCAATTCTGAATTTATTCAATTATTGTATAACACAGGCCCTGCTTCTGATACCCACCCTCCCCTCCTTCACCCCCATCATGACCAAACCCCCACCAATCTCCTGCCTGTCACTTACATGCTGCACTTGACAGGCGCATTTGCAATTGTTTTGGAAATTAATTTAAGGGGCACGGTTCACAAAATACTCCACATGTTGAATCCAGCAGAATGCTGAGTCTCTGCTGTTGAGAGATTATTACACACTAGCAGCCACAGCGATATCAGCAGCTTGCCTTCAGTTTCACTCTCATCCTTGTACTAAATCAATTTTAAGTGCAGTGCTGTTTCTGCTGAATTCACGTGTGCTTTCTGACAGAAATGTTATGAAATAGCTATTGGAGGTACCGGTATGTATGTATGCAGCCATGCCCATGCTCCAGTGCATCAGTACACCAAACAACTCCATATTAGCACTCTGAATTGATACAGATTAAAGGAGAAAATTAACACTGTACATTGCTTTTCTAATTCAGATTTGTGTGGTGGCATATTGCGACTACACAGTAATAATGCAACATCATAGAGATCTTAAAGTCCCCCTCCATTCAAAAATGTGTTTTGGTTGTTGTTACATCACAAAGATGTTTGAGCTTCACTGTGCAGAATGACGTATGTGCCGAGTTTGACACTAGAAGAATACTACTACTATAATATTTATCTGCCGAAGGGGGAAGTTTCTCTGTGCTCACCTTAAATCTCAGTTTTATGTGACGAGTGATGTTTTGTGTATAGCGCACTCGCTCTGTGGCTCCACAAAAACTTCCCCACCCTTTGGCGGACACAGTTTTCGCCCTTGGAAGCTGAAATTTGGCATGTAGGGCAAGTGTTTGTGAGGTTGTGCGTGTATGAATGCATGAACGCGTGGATGCTTCCGCATACCTGGACGCAGCTATTGCGAAATCGCGCTTGTTCAAGTTTGTTTTAAAACAATAGTCAGGTGCCCAAATGAACATGGAAACAGGTAATGCTTGCTGTAATCATTCTTCCTGTTAATAGTGGCCATTAAAAGATCCCTTCCTAATACATTGCGATTTAAGTGAAGGTGGAGCAGTCTGAGTTAAAAACATGGTGGGTGCATGCTTGATCAGGATTGCACGTTCAAATCTGATTGTGTAGCATGAGTCTGTGCCCGTGCGGTCTCAAATGTTGACTTGCAGTTTTGTGCTCTCAAATCTTTTGTAGTCAATGTACTTCCATAATGTTAGCTCCAGTCAGGAATGGCTCAAGATGTGAATCAAGAAAATTACAAGCCATAATCTACATTTATTATGTAAAGTGTGTGGCTGACCAAACTCAGACTGCTCCAGCCTTTCTAGCAGCCTCCTCTTTCTGTCTCTGAGCTTTCCTACTGAGTCAATAAGGAAGGCCTGTGGAGGATGAAAACAGCTCAAAATAGAGTGCCTTAGCTTCCACGCCACCAAGATATGAGCAGCGTGCAGTCTTGAATAGTGTGTTTAATCTGTTGACATTAATGTGTCAGAGGCCTCGATGAAGCAGACGTCACACCCGGCTGCATCTCCTCACATGGAGAGTGGGGATAAACCTGCCTGTTGACTGCTGGTAGAGATCGGAGGATATGAATGGTTCACAGCCCATTGTACTGCATTGTCATAGTTTCTTTTATCTTTTGTTTGTGTGTCTGTGTTTCACAAACATACACAATAATACATGATACACATACTCATGTAGGCAGGAAAACACAGTCACACTTTCTGAAACACACAGAAACTCACATTTGCACCTGGTATTAACATATTAACATCTTTTCTTGATAAGATAACATATAAATGTTAATGCAACACACACACACACACACACACACACACACACACACACACACACACACACACACACACACAAACACACAAACACACACAGAAAAACACACAGACAGACATACAGAGGTTGAGAGAACTCCTTGGACTGATTGATACAAGGACACAGGAAATAGATAAATAGATGAAATAATATAGAGTAGCAGAGTGGTAAGAATTGTTTTAGCTGTCAAATTTTCCAGAAATAAAAGTCTGACTGGTAGTTGGAGCACTACCAGGACCATGACCAGGATACTCCAGTGTTTCTATTTTGAGGAATATTAAAGATTTAATTTGTTTGTTTTGTATTACAGTGTGGTTTCAGAACTTCAATGCTTCGACATCTCAGAATTGCTTTGTGATGTTGGTTTTCAAAAGCAGAGTGAACAGGGGATGCAATACAGTAGTGGTGACATTTGTAGCAGGTTAATCATTCTATTTTTGACTGTTGCACACAGGGTTTGGCATGGTTGCTTTTTCATCAGCTTTTCAGCAAAGCTCCAACAAAGCTGGCAGCATGTCCAGAAGTTTTATTATTTGCACAATAAAATCAAGGCAACAGAAACACAACAAGAAAATAAAATTAAAAAAAAGATTGTGCAGGTGAGATTAAGAAAACCCCTAGGGGCTTATAGAAGGAATCTCACCTAAGGAAGAGAAAAGGAAATATGAGCAATTACAAATGTCCTGAAATTTACAGTAAGTAAGCATGGAATTCAAAAAACAAGCATAATGTTGGCTACATGAAACAACAAAGGCATAAAATAAATTACAAGAATATAGATAATGAGGATGTGTGGACTTATATGTGTATGTGTGAGTGGTTATGACAGACAGGAAGGCCAAACTAAATCAGATATGAACAGTTCAGATAAGTACAGACAGTTAAGTTTGGTTCATCAGACAGGTCCTAAGCCTATTTTTATGATTTTTGACAGACGTTGAGTGAAATGCAGTGTGAATATAACTGTTCCATAGCTGTGCTCCCCTGTATCTAATAGAGAGTTGACAGAGCCCTGTAGGGAACATTGGAAGGTGTAAATATGTGGCATGTCTTGTATTATAACCATGTAACTTATTATAACCATTAGCCTCTGTGTTGGCCTTGTCTCGTGTCAGATCATTGTGTTCCAGTCTCTATGTTTGTGTGTTAGTCTTCCCTGTGGTCTCTGGGCTCTCGTTTTGATATCCTGCTCTTTTTCTTTTTGCATTCTGGACTTAGTTTTTGCCTCCCTCAGTTTGGACTCCTTGTGTTGTTGTTTTTGCATTTTTGGATTCCTTTTGATATGTGCCCTGGTTTTTGTGTTAAATAAATCTTCAAGCAACGAAACTTCTGCCTGCTCTCTGCATTTGGGTCCACCATTCCCTGCATATCACGACAGAATGTCAGCATTAGACTGAAAAAATCCTACACAAGGCATCAGAAGGGAAAACTAGTGTAAGCTGTGTTTAGCTAGTGCAAAAAAAAAAATTGAAAATAAAAACACAAGTTTGGTACTAATTTATGTTAAAGACTGATAGGATCTTGAGCTCTTTAAAGAGATGGGCTGAATGGTCAGTCCTGCTGCTAAATGTTGCAATTCTGCAATAAAAGTAAAAGCAGAGTATGTAGCTTATAAAGGTAGGTGGGATAAGTAGCTCCCCAAATAACATTGCAATATATGAGGTATGGATACATTTAGGCTATAATAAAGAGTTAGTAAACATTTCTGATAAACCAAACTTCGGAATTTGCCAATAATTCCAGTGGATTTAGAAACAAAAAACAAAGTGCAAACAAAATGAATATGCTTCTTCCAGCTTACTCAGTTATCTGTCAGGATTCCAAGAAAACCTGTAGATGAGACCTGTGTAAATTAATCATTTCCAATGTAAAGACAAGATTTAGATTTGCAATACTTTTTATTTTTTGATGTAAATATGATGAATTAGTGTGCATCTCAGATGGTAACACTTTTTTACAGCAGGAACAATAAGCAGTAGAATTTAAGAGATTGTTATGACAGTGATAAGAAAGACAACTGCAGTCCATCATGAGAATGGAATGCAAGTGGGTAGTTTAACATGTTAAAATACATATTGGATTTAAGAAGGTGTTGGATATATGACAATGTATGTATATGTTGAGAGGGGTGCATTGTGTCTATTGTTCAGAGCTCTGAGGCATGACCTTATTCTGCCTAGGCTTCAGAGCAGGTTTCTGGGATGGTGGGTGTACCATGAGTTTGTCATAAGCAATCTCCCCCCCGCTCCCTTGCAGCCCTCAAGGCAAGAAAAAGTTATTCTCTCTTCTGTCGAAGAGCTTCAGGAAACTCCTCATTTATGAAGATGTTCGTGCCTTTCAGGGCTTTGGCTTTATTGAGAACTTCCAGTTTGTCCTTATAACGCAGAAACTTGACATCAATGGGGCTGGGCTTGGTAGAGGGGAAGGCTTTCCAGTCCTGTGGGCCCCCTCCAGTTCAGTTATGCAGTGGTCTATTTGTAGTTTCTCAGATAGAAGCTTCTTTACTTTATCCTCACAATCAGACCATTTTTCACTGACTGATTCGTCTGTGCCATGAATGACAATATTATTCCTTCAAGATTGGCCTTCTATATAATCATTTTTATCATTGATTTGGATAAGGCTTTTGCAGACGGTTTCCACATTATTCTTGGCCTCTTTGCAGTCCTCACCCTATGTCTTGCAGTAGTTTTTAAAGTCATGTAATTCCTTTTGGTTAAATTCCGGACTGACTCTGAGATCATTGACTTCTCAGCAGCTCCCCCACTCTTTTATTAGAGGAATCAACAAGAATTTCAACACAGGATTTGAAATTTTTCTCCTGCTGTTCAATAAGAATTTGATAAAAGTCCATCTGTTCAAGTAATTCACGCGCCTGACTGAGCCATAGAGATGATGTCTTCTGAATTGTTGTTGGAGTTTCCTTTAGGAGGCATGGTAGGATCTGGTCAGATGAGCTACTAGGCCTGGCATGAGAAAAAAAGGGAATTTGCAGTGTAACTATTTGTCATTAAACCGCACCTGTCATCATTTGTCTAGTTTAATTTCCTAGTAGCAAGTCTCTTGTACAGTATTATCGCTCTCTCTCTCTCTCTCTTGCTCTCTCTCTCTCTCTCTCTCTCTCTCCTCTCATTCCCTACCTCTTTTAATCTCCTCCTCTCACTTTCTTGTCTTCCACCCAGTTACACTTTTGTCTCATGCTCTCTCCCCATTCTCCTCTTTTTATCTGCTTCTTTCCTGCTAACTCTTCCTCTCTGTCTTGCACACTCCTCATTTCCATGTTTCCTCTCCATTTCTCTCTGTTATTTAATTTCTCGTCAGTCCATTTCCACCCCATGCATTTACTCTATCCTACCTTCTGTTATCCCCCTTTCTCTCACTCTATCAAGCCTTCGCTCTTTCTCTTTATTCTCAGGGGCGTCCCTGACCCCATTCATTCATCCCTCTTCAAGACAGTGGATCCACTCTCAGCGATTAGCCTAATACATGCTCCGCTCTCTCTAACATCCCATCCCTGTGTTTATCAACCACTTTCGCGTACCCCCCCCCCCCTGTCCTGTTTTATCCTCTCTCTCTTTCTCCGCTCTCCTCCCTCTTTTGTCTCGCTCCAACCTATAGCCCGAGGGGAGTGATTGACAAGCAAGCGGGGGTCTTGCAAAAGGGAGTTTCTGATTGGTAGTGAGGGAGATGAAAAGGATGAAGCCTCCTGGACCTGCCCTAACTGCACTGCAGAAAAAGATTCATTGTAATTTATCTTGCGCTCAGTCTGAAGGTGTAATTCACATCAAGCATGTTTGAAGTCTGAGAAGTCAGCAGCGCTTACTGCTGTAGTTTGCTGCTTGTCCAGGTGAGGACAATGTCATCCAAAACAGAAATGGCAAACTGATCAACATGAAAGTGGAGTTACTATTTAAAATGGAAATGGAAACCATTCAAAAGTGCAAATTGAAACACATTGCAACCTGAGCAGCTGCTAATCTAACCATTTTGTGTGTGTTCAATTCTGTATGCCTCTGTGCATGTATGTAGAGATGTTCCGATACAGATACCAGTAAACAAAATGAGCTCATGATCCGAACCGCACTTATATTCAGCTACTTACACCAAAGAAGAAGAGGGTTGACAAGTCCATCACACGTATCACACTTAGCTAGAGTCACAGGTTAATAATTCTGTTTTTTTTGCCCTCCTCCCGTTTTCACCAAAATTAAAATATATAGCCTATATATGATGATAATTTAAAATGTTCAAAGAAATGCTGCACTTGAGGTGCCTGGGTAGCTCACCTGGTAGAGCCCAGTCCTCGCCGCAGCGGCTGCAGGTTCAATTCCGACTTGCGGCCCTTTGCTGCATGTCGTTCACCCTCTCTCTCCCCTTTCATGTCGAAGCTGTCCTATGAAGTGAAGGCCTAAAATGCCAAAAAAATAATCTTAAAAAAAGACAAAAGAAATGCTGCACTCATAGTAAAATTTAGTGGAGTGGGCTTCCATATATATTCTAATGATCTTAAACCTATATAACATGTATTTAAACCATTTGAACTGCATTTAAGACATCATCTGACCTGAAACTATACAGCTAATAAAAAGACTACTGTACATCACCTTTACAGCTTGGGATTTTTTGCAGTGTGTCTGACTGGGTTCAGGCCTTGGGCGTCAGGGTGTCAGCTGATTGAAAACCTGTCCAAACATCTCCACCATGTGGTGAACCTGTTGTACTGCAGTGACATTACATCATTGCTTTACATGCCTTCTAGTCAGTTGTGTTTCAGTTGTGTTTAATGCATGATTTAATAATGTCAGGTTTGGTGAGTATTGTGGGAGATTTCATACCCAGAGATGGCACACACATGACAAAAAACAGATTGAACATGCCAACATAAGGTACAAATGTACATAATACACACAAAAATATATTTTAGAATATATATATATATTCTGTGAATTTCTGTAGTATGCATATAAAGGCATTTGCGCTGTGCTTGCATACACAGTCTGTAATGAAGAGACAAAGAAAGAAGCAAACAGCATTGAGAGCATTTGCAGTGCAGCCGTGCTTAATAATAGCTCTCATAACTCATGTAAATATGCAGAAACAGTGAGTAAAAACGCTGGAAACAGCTGTGTTGTTGCTCTTGTTAAGCACACAACAACGGACCCGGGAGCACATGATTGCACAAATGAGAATCTAACGGTGACCTCTTTATCACCTGACTCATGCATCTGTGTGTGTGTGTGTGTGTGTGTGTGTGCGCGCGCGCACACGCATGCAAGCACCAATGCACAATTAAAATGACAAGAAACTTGCTCATTTTCCTTTCAAAGCTGTAGTACAGCCTCACAGAGCCACTAACATTGCTGTAGACCATTGTTGCATAACTGAGACCAAGTCCTTTCGTGCTTCTGGGTGTGTGGCTAAGCAAGGCCTGCCTGGCGCTGTCTTATTTCTTTTTATTGTTCCATGATTTAACAAGGGCAAAACATTAAACTTGTTGACTTAAATCATTTTGCATCTCAAGCAAGTCAAGTCTCAGAGAAATCCAGGTAAAGAGCTAATTTGGGGAAATGAAACGCAATGCTAATGTTACATTAAAAATAATCAAGTTTTTCCTGCTCACTTGTATGCCCATTTTTGAAACTGTGCTTATTTTGTCCATATCTTGTCTTTAATGTGCGTGTGTGTGTGTGTGTGTGTGTGTGTGTGTGTGTGTAATAACCTCGTCTATTAAAAGAGACAGACACAGCTGACAGCAGCTCATTACTGCAGGACAGGCAAGGTTGGGGGAAGAAGGAAACATCATTAAACTGGGCTCGCCACATATATTGGCCGTCGTTTAGGGCTGTAAATGTCAGGAGTTAAAAACATTATTCCAAATCGAATATCAAAGTTGACTTGGTATTCTGTCGTAATGCAGTTTTCTCTGAGATCTTTTACTATTATTGTTAACTGTCAGTCAATTACTCTGTGTGCTGTGTTGGCAGGAAGATGTATCACGACTGTATTGTCTTGGACCATATCTCACTCTCCTGACTTTCCTGGAAGAAAAGCTGGAAGAAGAAGCTGACAGCCATAACAGGTGGAGGGTATCTTGTGTGTATCTGTGGAAACTCCACATAAATCAAGTGAATAATTTCCCCTTTCTTTTTAAAGAAACAAAGTTCTGTCTGCACACATACTGATAGCATGGAGACACTGAATATAAACGTATACTGTAGACTGATGCAGAAAATAACAAAGTACTGTTGTAAAATTTTAGGGACAGAAGCTTTAATTGAATACTTAATTGAATATGTGAGACGTTATGGTTTTACATAAACAAATTGGACAATTTAAGTAATTGGCAATTGTAACACAATGATCCTCCTAAGTTGCTTGTGATCTTTTTTAATGGATAATTAAAATGTTTAATTCCTTCATTGTTAAATAGAGCTAATTGGGAATCAGCTGTGCAGCAGGATTACTGTAGACATGAACCAATAACACTCAGTTACCATCTTCTCTCCATGAAATCTAGAGGTTTTATCTAGGCTACATGCTAATTGCTGCTAGTGACCTTAACCATGGTGGAATTCTTCACTGATAGCAATTATTATTATGGCAATCAATCTGTCTGTGCTGCTCAGTTAATTAAAACAGAACCAATTATTCCAGCTATGGACTTATCTTACAACTATTATTATAACACTGTGTAAAAAAGCCAAAACGTTACAGATCAACAACATCAACCGGTTAGTGTAGTCAGTAATAATGAATTGACCCCACATGTGTACAATTAACACAGCTTGGAAAGTACAGATTTGATTCTATGCTGAGAAGGGGAAGGGTTGAGGGTAAGAGGCACAGCTATGTGCGTGTGTGTTATTTCTGTTTTGATACTGGTTTACTCACAACAACTGCACAAAAGTTGCATTACAGTATGTGTGATATACAGTAAACATGTCTATAAGCATTTGAGTCATCTTGCAGCTGTTTGGTTTCCAGCTGAAAACTCTTCATACTGATTTTCATCATGTCCATGAAGAAAAACGATATGAAAATACTTAAACCAGTGGCACTAAAATAGGCAAGCTTAAGCTCTGAATGTGAGTGTATAATACAGTACAGGATAAAGAGATATGAGGGCTCTTAGCAGAGAGATAGGAGTTATTAGGGTGGCAGAGAGGAGGGAGAAAAGAACGAGAGATGGGAGGTCAGAGATGTTGAGACCTGAGGGGTGAAAACACGGCAGCAAGAGAAACACACCACTGGCTAAAGTGAACATACTGTATCTATTATATACATGTGTAACATATACAGTGAGACAATGAACAGTATAAGGTAGGAAGAAAAAAAACAAAGTCCTTCATTCTGCATCTCTCCTGCTTTAATACTGTGGTAATTACAGCTTGGATAATAAGACAGTCACTGTAAATAAATGAGCATACTGTAAACATCCCATTCCCTTTTCTATAGAAAGTAAAATGTAAAAAAAAAAAAAAAAAAATCATTAAAAAATCCATAGACCATTCAGGGACAAGCAACATTTGCAGGGGGTCAAACAACATTTCATGCAGTGAGAAGTGAGTAAGATATTTGATTCCTGTGTACATTAACTGTTTTGTTCCAACATGAGATAATCACTTTTAAAAAAAACAAAAAAAAAAAACACACCAACTTACAAAATAATGTGGAGCAGAGAGTTAAAACAAGCTATGGCACATTTTAAGACAGTAGGTAACTGAAATGGGAACACATTTCACATTTCAAGGATCAATTTTTATTACCAAAATTTATAAATAACATTTTTTGGCATAAAACCTTTCATATATATATTATTTTCATGCATTTCCTAACATTATGGCACAATGCCCTAAATGCTGCTAGGTACTGTTTTTTGTCAATAACTTATGAACACCTGTTATATATCTGGTACATGTTGTTTGATATTGAATATTTGTGATTTGTCAAGCAGGATAACTGTGATTTGAGGGCTCTGAATAATCACATGAACACAGCAATTAAGACTCATAAGCAGAATATATATTCTGTACTCTTTTTAAAATGACAATAAATATTCGTGTGGCACTGATAAATACATGGTGGGTAACATACATGAAATGGGGCCTTCAACAGTTTATTAAAGGCTTAATAAAAGCAAAACAATTTTGTACAAGCAGTGACTAAGACGTGTTTCAAACAGGAGAGATTGTTAGCGTCAGGAGTGGGGGGTTACTGTGATAATAATGAAGCAATTTAGAAGGTTTGACAATACGTATTACAGTTTAGATGGGGTGTTTTGACAACTGGGATTTTGGCACCAAAAATCAGTAAAGTAACAAGTTGTCTGGCACAGTTTTGTGGCTTGTTCGGTCAAAGGGCATATGAATGTCCTGTATGGTGACATGATTAAAGCAGTATTGAAAATTACAAAGTAGGGGTTCAACAGAAAAAAAAGCATCCCATCTTTGCTAACTGAGACACTCTAGATTTGGCCTCTTTGGCTGTTGGTACGCTTATATACGCGTACAGATTTAGCAAAAACATCCAAACTTAAAAGAAATAATGACATTTTGGAAAATATGCTTATTGTTTGTTTGCCTGCCTGTCTGTAAAAAAAAACTACTGGCCCGTTTTTTAATGAAACATGGTGGAAGGGTGTAGCATGGGCCAAGGAAGAAACCGTTACATTTTGGAGCGGATCTGAATCACAGGGTGGAAACACAAATTAGTTTTCACTTTCGTTGACATTGTGAGATAGGGCATGTGTGCCGCATTCATGGTGGTGTCAGAATAACCTGAAAAATAAGTTCCTGACTGGGAAAAGTGACACTGCATTTACATTGTGAGGGCATGCCTTGGCAGAGGTCTGCGCTCTCTGAGTGCCTAATGTTTTCACTTTTTGTACGAATTACAAGATGTAACGTGCTAATTGCTGATTGCTACCTTTGGACAAAGAGACACGCTAGCTGTTTCCCCCCCTGCTTCCAGTCTTTATGCTAAGCCAAGTCAACCAGCTGCTGGCTGTAGCTTCATATTTACTGCACAGACATCAGATAGGTATTCATCTTCTCCTCCAACTCTCAGTAAGAAACAAAAAAAGCATACTTCCTAAAATGTCAAACTATTTCTTTAACATACAAACCAAAACCAATCTGCCCAGATCAAACTGAACTCACAGTGTGCAGAGTTCAGAGTTTGCTGACGTCACATTACATTATTTGTGGGTAATGACATCCTTTAAATATTTTAACAGTTATAGTATGTCAAGCTATAGTTATCACTGACAGTGGGCAGGTAAAACAATATCTCATTATTGACCAAGAGCCACAAACTGTGCTGTAACATTATGAAAAAGAGGGAAAGGTGACTATGTGTCTTAGTTAAATACATTTTCATTGCTAACAGAAGTGTATATGTGATGAACTACAATTGCAAAACATAAGCGAGTGTGTGTTTGTGTGAGATGTGTGGGGATGTAGGGCCAACAGTGATCACAAGATGAGTGAAAGATATCGAGGCTATAGTTGCCTGATGGGGGGAAGGTTAAGGGTGTCCAGCGCGCTGTGGTAGAGCTCTCTCAACACTCTCAACAGATGCAAACGACAAAACATCTGGTTGAAGAGGTGAGGCAACGGCTCCTAGAAAGAAAGACGAGAGAAAGAGACAGTGTTGAGTTAAAGAAAAAAATAAAGGAAAAAAGGGGGACGTTGGCAAAAAAGGCCGATTTAGAAAGACATTTTTTTTTTATATTGCTAACCTCATACTGAACTGGTGTTTTCTTGGCTTGGTTTTTGTGCGACAGTAATCACATTCTAATCTCCATATGTTGTACAACAGGAAGGAAGCACGCACACGCACACGCGCACACGCACACACACACACACACACACACACACACACACACACACACACACACACACACTTTGTGGGGACCCGTCATTGACATAATGCATTCCCTAGCCCCTTACCCTAACCTTAACCATCACATCTAAATGCCTAACCTTAACCATAACCATAACCCTAATTCTAACCCTAAATAAAAAGGCCTTTACATTCATCCACAAAAACAAAGACTCACAATAGGAGTTAACATCTCCTGTGCTCACATTTCCTCTTCAGTGAATAAATACATACATCAAATACATTTAAACATATACTGTACAAACACAAGACCTACTTTATTTATGAGCGTATATGAATATATACAGAAAATACATCCTCACCCCCAGCACATGGACTCTGTTGTAGTACGAGCTGAAGTCTTTACTGAGTGACACGAGAAATTTACAGATCTGAGGAACACAAACACATACACGAGTTTGATAAACATCTTTAACAGCCGAGTTTGGTTTTACACACATCTTTGATCAGTAATCAGTTCATCTCAATCCCCTGACCTGCTCCGTCTTAATATTGACTCTGGCTCCTCCCCCTTCACAGTCTAACGCTTGTCCTGATTGGTCCAGCAGCTCGGAGAACGGTATGAGGTAATTGAACAGGAGAAGCCACTCGCCCTGTCGGTCAAAACACAGAGACGCCGATAGGATCAACGCTGAAATGTTGCGCTGAGGACTTCTAAAGTGGACAGTTAATAGTCTCACATCTTTTTTAATGGAAAGAAAGAAAAACAAAAGGAAATCTAAAGAAATGAAAGGAGTGACAACAGAATAGCATAGAAGAGAATGATATGGTACCTCTTCTTTCAGAGCAGAGAAGTCTAGCTGGGAGCCTTCAGGGATTTCTGGGTATAGACCTGCAAATAAACAGTCAGAAAAATGATCAATATAATATGACACAATCCTAAAACAAAGACTTTTATAAATCTGTTTAATTCTAAAAAAAAAAAAAAAAAAAAAAAATACTCTAACAAAAACTTGTACATGTTTAGCTACATCTCTACCGCGCCTGTGAAACTATGTTGGCACTGTATGTATACTTTATCTGCTGGGTAGCTTGTGAATATGAAGTAACAGAAAAGGGAGTGATTTCGAACAATAATAACAGCTATAGACTGCAGTTTTCATAATAATCTCTGTTTAAACATCACAGATGTCATATCGTATGATTAAGCAGCATTTAACATCTATAGGTAATCATGACATTGATTTGAGACAGTGGAATTTCCTTAAACCACCACTGACCCTTGTCTTGCATTTTACACTGTTTACCAACGGGACCAAACTGGCAGAAAATCTATCATGGTCTTATTTGTTTGCAGTGATGATTATATAGTACAAGTTTATCACGTTTAGTTGTCTGTATTGATTGTTAAAATGTGCTTAATAAGACACTTTTACTTGAGAGCAATTGAATCAGGCTGTAACTTACCAGAAAATGTCATCACCCTCCTGCTGAACTTTTATGATAGTTAACTCCCACATTTGCTGTCCATGCTTCTTTTCAATTGAAATATGGATTTTCTTTTATTAAGTGTGGGTTTGTCTTCCGTTCTGAGGTTAAGGGAATACCGCCAGGCCACAGCGGTCTGAGTTGTTATTATTGTTTGTAACGTTGTTGATCAGAGAAATGAAAAATGAATCTCTTGCACTCTCTCACCCTTCTCTACTCCTCTCTCATAGCTGTCGAAAAGAGTGTGTAGTCGGGCACAGTTATACATCACAAACACTCCTCCTCGCGGCCCTTTGGTAGACACTCCCCCTTCCCTCTGGACGTCCAGTGTCACCTAAACAGACAGCTGTCAATCATTCTGACTTGACTCATTACATCAAAGAGCAAACCGTCATCATTTTCTGAGACAGGTCAAAACACAGTTCTTAGTTTTTCACTGATCAATATGGCCCTTTGGGACAAATACACACATAGCACATCACCACCTTCAGGTGCAAACACACAGCTGTAATGATGACTCACAGGACTGGTGTGGACCGTTGACAGCAGTTCAAATCTGACAGTGGCAGAGGTCATGACCCTGATGATGTCATCCCATGTCTGACCTACAAGAGGACGAGGAGAAGGCGGTATTTTACTCCAGTTAAGTAACTTTATCTATAATTAATCCCCATACGTGTCATTAAGGTCAGTAAGATAAGTAAGGAGCATATGATCCACACACACACACACACACACACACACACACACACACACACACACACACACACACACACACACACACACACACACACACACACACACACACACACACACACACACACCTTCTACTTGATCTCCATACTTCATCTCTGAGGCCTCCTTCATCTGACCTCTTCTCAGCCTGGAGTAGAGGAAGAAACAATAGGAGCCTAATTTACACAGACAGCTGGGCTAAAATAAAGTGATAACACAGAGATGAAGAAAAGCACCGCCACCGCCCATTAGTGTTCTTTTAATTTAGTTTAATTAGACCTGCGATTTCACAGTGCAGACAAGATCCTAGTGAGAGTGATAATCAGTCCCTCCAGAAAAACGTGATAATGCGATCGCATACTTCAATGCATAATCAGCCAAAGTCCGCATATTTATGCGGGGGCCGTATTTTTTCAAATACGCCGCACTTTCGCTGCATAAATTGCAGATTCCCGCGCAAAATATGCGGGGTTTGTATGATTTCATAATCCCCGCATTTTCGTTGCAAAAAAGTCACACATATCTTAGCAGAAAGTTGAAAAATGTTACGTTTACTTCACACAAGAGCAGCCATTTTCCCCTGTTGCCATGGGAACGTTATGAAGTGACGTAATTACGCGACGTGAACATCAAAAAAGCTGCAAACCCCGCGATGAAGCCATGATGAAACCGCAGTTTTTGCTAGTTCCCGCAACTTTTGCAAGTTCCCGCAATTTCATCGCATAAAATTGCATAAATATCCCGCATATTCCATCGCATTTTTTAAGAAAATGTGCCGCATAATCAAGGATTTTTGCCCGCAACAACAACAAAATCTCCGCATTTTTCTGGAAGGACTGCATAATAAACATCTGTCTGGTGGAGAGCTGTGCAGAACAAGTGGAGGCAGAGAAAAGAAGGGGAAGGAATAAGACTGGGAAGAACCTAAAGACAGAAATGTTGAGAAAAAAACAAGAGAAGAGAAACAAAGGTAGACAAATAAAGTGATGTTTCTTACTGCAGATATTGTGCAGCAGTGAGGTGAGAACCAGGAGTCTTTACAGGCCCACACACCAGATGTCTCTGCAGACACAGAGAGCAGAGCAGGTAAAAACAGGAACACAATGCTGTGTGTGTGTGTGTGTGTGTGTATGTGTGTCTGTGTGTGTGTGTGTACCTGTGTATGTGTCGCTCCACTGGCTCTCCACAGCACTGCTATCTGCTGCTGGCGGAACTCATCCTGACAGGAAGTCACATGTAACGCTGTTGCCATGGCTACCTATAAAAAGGCAGCAAGGACATAGGAATCAATACTTTGTTTCTCTTTTTACTGAGAAAAAGAAAATCGTCAATGTGTGTGCAAATACTGCATCGTGTAGCATAGTGTGTGTGTCTTACTGTGCAGTCGGCAGTGGCGAGGTCCAGTTGCGCCAGGTGGGAAACACTGTCTCTGTGTACTGAAACAGATACACCAACAATGTCTTACCAGTACAGTAAATATATAGTACCAACTATCTGTTATCCTACTAATATTTTCTCTTACCACACTAACACGTGCAACTCTGCAAATGTATTAAAGTAATAATTCAGCATTTTGGGAACTACACTTATTGGCTTTTTTGCAGGGAGTTTTGACCTCTAGTAGCTCTATGGAGCAGTTAGTTTTAAATTAGACAAGGCATGAGGACCCACATAGATGACGTGTTTTAGCACGTAGATCCCTGTAAAACCACAACTTTTTTTTAACTAACCAGTTAATTGCCTTTGTAATCACATGTTGCTGTTAAGTTTCTGAAATGCCCTTTTCAAAGCTTTGAGCACTACAGGCTCTATTATTTTGGGGTAGCAAGCAATAATCTCAGACATATCTCGAAACATGAAAGCAAAATCTTCTTATGGCCTTACCTATGCAGGTACCAAGGCTGGGGTCGTATCCAAGCAGCCCCTCCTCCTGGAACACTCGTTTCAGGTTGACCCGGAGTGCTCCCTCGTTCTCCCCCTCCTCCGCCTTGCTCCCTCCTCCTCCTCCGCTGGTCCTCCTGCCTCTTTCTGTTTCCCTTTCTCTGTACAGGGAGTTCTCCAGCGCATCCTGAATCTTCTCCTCCCGCTCCTCATTGGTCCAGTTGGCCGGGGCTGTCGGCCAATCAATGCCCAGAGCTCGGAGAAAGGTAATGATGTCGCTTTCCTCGGGAAGAGTGGGGCAATAGGAGACTGCAAATCTGAGACAGGTAAGGAGATTGGTACTGAGCAGTTTTAATGTATGGCTGCAATTAACATGTTTTGCATGAGCAATTCATCCGCTCGATATTTTCGGACATATATTAAAGACCAAATGATAAGTCAGTTAATTGAAAAAGTTTCAATTAACTGACTGATCATTTGGTCTTTAATATATGTCCGAAAATATCGAAAAATGCCCATTAAAGTTTCCCCGAGCCCAAGGTGACATATACAAATTGCTTATTTTGTCAAAGCAACAAAGTAAAAAACCAAAGATATTCAATTTACAATGATAAAACAGCAAAAGCAGCACATTTTCCCATTTTACAAGCAGATACCAGCCAATGTCCCTAAATTGTCCTTGATAAATAATTAAAACAATTGGCAACTGATATTTTTTGCACTAGATTCATTGTTATAAAAAAGTCAAATATAAAGCACAGATTGTTTAGGAGAGGTGAGAGTAACTATAGGAAGTGGATGTGTGTGAACAATTTATGAATCTGGAATTAATCCACAGACTCACCCCTGTCTTCTCAACAGCTCCCCCATGTGGTCAGCCAACAGAACAGTCCTCAGCTGGCCCAGAGTCAGTGTTTCAGGAGTGGGTGTGTTGGGTTTAGGGTGCAGTGCAGGGCAGTTGAGCACCACACAGCCTTGCCTCTGACTTGAGGGCTTCAGGTACTCTGTGGCTCCATCTGCCAGGACAGACCGGAAGGCTGCGGCCCGGTCCACCCTCACCCTCAACCCTTCACCCATTACCTCCCCACCAGCCACAGGGAGAACCCCACTGCCACGGAGGGACAGGACCCTGGACATCACTGCTGGAGGGACCTGGGCGGATAAAGGGAGCGATTAGAGACTCATATACATGCATGCATGAACAAAAGTATGTGTGGGTGTGTGAGAAGGGGGAAAATACTGATGAATTTCAGGTAATTACTACTACTGGAGGTGGTCTGATACAGTATACTGGCATGCAATTGATATCAGTTGATATTGTACTAGTATGCCATTCAATACCAATAATATACTTAATAGCTCTGACCTTAAGATATGCCTGTCTGAAACACTTTTGCATATGCATGTGTGCTTATTTACAAAGATGCATATCAGTGTCAGTGGGAAAATATCAGATGTTTGCATCCGCTTCAAACCACATCAGTGCATCTGTAAAAATCATCATACAAGCGTACATGTATGTATACTACATGTAAAAATATCATACACAAGGACGCATGAACACGCCCACATGTGAAATTATTTACACTCGGACATAAACTTGTTAACGTCATATCTTTGAGAGACTGACATGAACGAGCTCTGGAAGAGGCCTTCGTGTGTTTCAGTCGCAGCACAGCTAGCTTCGCGTCTCTGACTTGCAGCTGTGCGTGTTGTTTGACCCATATTGCGTCTGCAACTCATGGGTTAATAATTACTGCTGCAGGCTGTTAATGTCTGGTCGATCATGATGGGGCAAAGTCAGCGGCCGCTGATCAATTCGGGGTGTTTAGCTGTTGTGTCACTCAAACATATATGTATGATTTGGGTATTTATTGTATGATTCGAGTCAGCTTCAACTTGTTAACGAGGCAGGTTATTGGACTCGTTAAAGCAGATTGTTCCGGGGTCCCTAGTTCCTATTGGCCGAGTCACGTTCTAATTCTAAACCGCTGAAAACACCTTCCGTCTATATATTACTGCGCTGAACAAATAACTCGCTCCACGGCAAACAGTACACCTTTAGAAACTGTCCAGAAACACTACTGAGTAACGTAGAATAATAAAATGTCAAAGTGTAACAAGTTTGACGTGTTAACAAGCAATGTTTAACATCGGCGCTATTGCGTTTCATGAAACGGGTTTTAAAGATGGCTCTTTCGGTGCATCTATAGCGTTAACAGAAAATGATACGGTCTAAAACACCGCGAAATAAGCAATAAACCCGTTAGAAAATACTGGAAACCCCAACAAGTACCCCTCAAACCAACCTGTCCGTCCGCATACAGCGTGTTAAGCATCGTGGTCGGCGACAAGAAGTCCCTGTTACGCAGGTTTTTAGCGCTGCTCTCCTTGAACCAAAGCTTCTCCGGTTCAGGGAAGATCCTGTCGCCGTTTTCCCGGCTGGAATCGGGGACATTTTCACGCTTCCCCCGCAGTGCGGAGCTCAGCGCCCGGACGGTAGGGGTGATCCGGAGGGGCGAAGACTCCTCGATATTCTCCATCACCACCACAAAATACACAGGTGAGCTTGCTACCAGGCTATCAGCAGCACATCCACACCCTGCTCATATCTTCTGTTCCAACGCTGTCTCACTGATCGGTGCTGATGTAGGCTATGCTACGTTCCAACACTGTCGAATTACAAGCCAATTTCCAGCCGTACGGGTTATCACTGATCGATGTCAGATATTGGCTGTAAATGAGGACTGCATCGGCTGTTTTTTCTTTGCGGAACTAGTGAAGTACAATCCGTGTTTCTTCCGAGGTAACTTTCCGTGTTGGACCAATGAAATATGCCAAAGAATTTCTGCCTAATAGCGCCATCCAGTTTGTGGCAGAGTAACTGCACTGTATGGCCAAAAGTATGTGGACATATGGCTACTTCTCTGTAATATGTTTAATTATTCTTTCTAGTGCAAGCACTAATGGAAAAGTTGCTTCTTCTTATTTTATTTTATTTTTTTACGTAAGATAAGATAAAGGTTATTGATCCCAAACTGGGTGAAATTCACATTTAACAGCAGCTTAAGAGTTAGAAAAGCAAAGGAAATGTTGCTCTTCTGTTGAATTCCTCATGATGAGCTGCATTTAACCACAAGCCACCTAAATATTACTGACCTGCTGTTTCTAAGGTTGTTATTTACTCTTTCTAATCATTCCTGTGTTTCAGTGAGATGACTATCACAAAACCTTTTTAATTTAGAACAGAGAAATGCCTCTGACATCATTGCCAAAAACAATGCTAATTGCTGCTGTTGACAGGCTGACAAACCCCCTTTGTCAGTTGCATAGCCCATCAACTTTTATCCACTAAATCATGCAATGAATTTGCCTTATTAATTACTGACAGAATTGAGAAAATTAGAAAAGCTGTCAATTCCTCCATATCAGGTAGGCTAAATGATCAGGGCCGACTTCACTGAAGCTCTTGTTGCTAAATAGGAGAAAAATCCCTGAAGAGTGGAGGCTTTTATAACAGCATACGTGGTTTTGGAATGAGATGTTTAGCACATGGGTGTGTAATGTTTTTATTCTTTTGGCCATGTGGTGTCTATACTATGTATCCTAACACAAATATGTCAATTCTGCCATAACTAATTTCACTACTAATTCAAATAGTAATGCTCTTTGAATAGCAGTCTATACAGCTGCAGTGATACTTAATGAATCAATTCAACAATAGATCAACAGAAAGCAACAATTGTAAGCAGGGAAAGTTTATCTGTGGTCACCTTAAATCTCAGTGTGAAGCACAATTACTTTGCGATATCACAGCTAGTGTGGGAGCCAATCAAGTTCCAATACACAAATGTCATGTGGAAAATGTAAAACTCCAGGTCATATACACTGAGAATGGACTTTTCATTTAAGTGTCCAGTGGTTAATATGTGTGAAACTGTTAAACTATAGTAAAGTGGTTTATAATGTATTGCAATGATTTAATACCACTAAGACTTTGTTGTAATTAATACTAATATGGCAACAACTTGAAATGTATTATTCTTTTAAAGATGTGCTTTAAAAGCGCACCAGCATAAACAAGAAAATAGTATCATACTTTCATACTTGATTGATGGAAGTATATTCTTTTTTAGCTACTGAGTGAGTGATCCTCAATCATAGACCAGCTTTGAGCACGTCTTCTTCCGGCGCGGAAATGTGACGTAAAGGGCGCAAATATACAACAAGGGAGGTATTTGTAATAAGTTGAGAGACGCTGCAGCAAAAGAGAAGATCCTACATCCATGGAGAAGATGCACAACTGGCAGGAGAACGAAATCAAAGAACTTCTGATCATCCGGGGGTCGGAGGCGATCCGTGACCAGATGACGGGCACGGTGAAGGACTCTGTGGTTTACAACAGGATGACCAAACTGCTGGCGGAGAGGGGGGTGTACAGATCACACATGCAGGTGATCAGCAAACTGAAGGCGCTGAGGAAACAGTACACCAAGTACCACCAGCAGAAGACCCGCTGCGGGAGCGACCGCGTCGACTGGCCGTTTTATGAGCTGTGCCACCGGGTTTTCGGGAATGCCGCCGTGGGGAACCCGGTGAAACGTCAACGGAGTCCCACACCCCCACCACCACCGCCTCCTCCTCCTCCACCTCCACCTCCACCTCTGCCGCCTGACGTCAGCGAGGAGCATCAGGAGGTTGTAGTCGGGCTTTGGGACGAAGTTGACGACAGGGAGCTTAACAAGCATCTGGGTTCAATGGAGGACGAGCAGTACAGCCCACCAGAACAGTTGCAGCCCATTAACCCCAGTAAGCATATGTGTTTTCACTTAGGCTATTACTGTGTTGAGGAAAGATACCTGGATGACCTACATTGTCGTGTGTCCAGTGTGTGTCCTGAGGTCCCAGACGACACACTGCGGTCAATAGAGCCGTCGTTTGCGGGGAAACGAAACTGTCAAAACGGAGTCAAAAACCATCCGCTGCTTGGAGTTTGATGCGCGTCTATTCGTGGTGTTACGGTACGGGTGCTTGGAGCGGCCAAAAACGATTTCAGCAATAATTTATTACATTTGATATACCAAGTGAAAACGACATTGTATTAGAGATCATATGGAATCCAAATGCAATAAAAGTAATTATACTGTACTGTTTTTATTTAAAAAGGGAGTTTAAAATTTATCATATCAAAATCAAATATTCATCTTTGACCTGTCCCATGAAACCTTTCCTTCATAGGTTAGCTGAAATTTCTAATGGATTCCTGTTCAGGATGACCTGACTATAAATGTTCATGTGGGTTTTACAGTACAGTTTTTGAGAAATTTAAACGGAAAGTCAGATTAAATTACAATATATAAAATGTAGTTGTCAAACTATTAAATTAATCATTAATCTGCAACTATTCAGATATTTTTTTTCTCTCCATTTTCTGACATTTTATAGACTAGACAACTAATCAATGGATCTAGAAAAGAGTCAACAGATTAATCAACAGTGAAAATAAACGTTAGTTGCAGCCCTAATAAAATTCATATGTTCAGGTGTGGTGGAGTCCCACACCTCCACCTCTGCCGCCTGACGTCAGCGAGGAGCATCAGGAGGTTGTGGCTTTGGGACGAAGTTGACGAGCAGTGCAGCCCACCAGAACAGTTGCAGCCCATTAACACCAGTAAACGTATGTGTTTCAGTTTCACTGATTATTGTGTTAAGACAGGACAGGATTTTAGAAGGTCCAAAAACTAAGCTTCTAGAGGGGTTTGGGAGCATACCCCCCTGATCTAAATATGTGCATTTTAAGACGTTTGGAGAGCAAACATTGGTTAAGCTTTAAAACCATGTCAGTGGGCAGTAGCATAAATTATCTGTCAAACATTAGTTTGGCATTGCCAGATCTTCCTCCACAGCGCTGCGAAGGAGGGTCTGGCTAGTCCACACAGCATTCCGGGATGGGAAAAAAACGTGCTCTGGTTTAATGGCATTTCTTTAAACCAATCACAATTGTCTTGGGTGGCGCTAAGCACCGCACGAAGCAACGGCGCCTCTGGAAAACAGCCTCAGGAAGGAACTTGTTCTGATGGAACATGTGTATGTTCAAAAGTTGTTTTAGTCGTGCAACAGAAAACTCAGATTGGACAGATAGTCTAGCTAGCTGTCTCAGTTCACCCTGCAGAGATCTGAGGAGCAGTTAACCGTAGTCCTCATAAATCATCCGGAGTTTAAAATGCCAACACAAAGGAAGCGGAAGGTGACAGACATCCGGCCGAAATGAGGGACATCCGGCGGAATTTCTGGCGGCACCTGAACAATCCCGGAAATGAAACGGTGTCGACATAGACTAGTCAAGCAGTAATACATGAGTATCAGGTTAAATGTTACTGAATGATCCATTCCACACTACAATCTGGGATTATAGAAGACGGTAAAATGATCACAAAACATCTAAACATGAATGTTGACTATGTTTAATTAAAGTGTTCAAGTAAAGGGAAATTCACACTACAGACACCACTTCCCTTTTTGGCCCTTTCTGTGTGACTCCTCACTTGTCTTTCTTGCCGAAGTCTAATTTCGTCAAATTGTATACCAACATATACATATAATATCTCTGATTATTACATAGTTTGAATTAGACCAGGTCAGTTTGTTTGTGTTGAACAGCACTGAGACATAATTCTATCCTATCCTGGGCAGTGGGCCGTACCTGCTCCTCCCCTCTCATCTTCATCACCTTCTCTTTCTTTTTTCCCTCAGTCTCCTCATCTTGATCATCTCTTCCCCTTCCAAAGCTGAGCTTTGATTGACAGTCTTTTCAGTTTTGTCGGTCTGTGTGAAAAAACACAGGGTTGGTTTATTTATATGTAAAGTTAATCTTGCAAATGAAAAAAAATATACACGGGTACCTCATTTTAACCGGAATTTCAACCCTTTACTCAATTTGAATTTAAAAGAAAAGCTTTTTCAATTTTAGTTGAAAGTTTATCAGCCCATTGTTTATGTTTATCAGCCCATTTGATGAATGGAATTTAATGTTAGCTGGCTGGCTAGCTATTTAATTCACTCAAGTGAAACTTACTAGTTTAGATAACTACTGTGTTGAGCAAAGTGTTGGATCCCTTATTAAACCCATTTGAAGTTAACAAGAGTTATATGTAACTAGACGTACATCTCCTACAACCTTTCTGTCTGGGGAAACTGCGCACCATGTGCTATGACTTAAAATATGGCAAAAACAGACACATCGCTACACACCAAAGTATACAACACCGCCCTTTGGTTGTTATTAAGTCTTCTCACATGGAGTCAGAAAAACAGTCCACATATTTAAGGTTTTAAAACCTTCTGAAACTGTGCGCTGCTGCCACAAATGGCCACAGAATGAGGAAGCATTTGTCGCCAGACCTTCAAGAGCTACCATCATGCGCTTGGCTTTTATTATTAAAATTTCAACTGAGGGTGCGATGCATGCTTTTACACCCTCATAGAAGCGGGCCTGAGCAGGGCCTTGCACGTCAAGTTCACATAGGGCCTCGCAACACATTGGATTTGAAAGGAAGATTTGACGATAATGTTTAATGGATGTAAACACCCCTACAGCTGAAAGTCCACTTTAACCTCATAGTCATTGTTTTATTTCCAGTGTGTTGAAGCACAGAGACAGGATGAAAAACTGTTTCTGTCCTGTTACTGACTGGCTGTCTCTTTTTGTTTTCTAGCATACAAAATTCCATCGAAGAAAAGGAAAACGACGGTGATGGAGCAAGTCTCTACGTTAGTGTCAGCGACGGTCAGCCAGCTCAGAGAGATGGACGCGTCCATGCAGGTGCAGGAGGACGCCCGACTACAGAGGTTGATGGACCATGAGAAGGAAATGCAGAACAATCTAATGAGCCAGCTGGTGGCCATGCACGAAAGGATCAATCGAGAAAACCACGAGAGAAACCTTGAACTCGTGGACAGGATACTGTCTAGGTTCCCTTCACCTTCAGCACCTTCGAGTTACTGACTGACACTTTCTGTGTGAGTGACGACGACGTACGACAGGGTTATGCAGGTGTAGGGAACACCTCTGTCCCTCTCCTCCACCAGCTGACGTGTGCCCAAATTTCTTTATTTTATTTTCACACTACAGGCCTTCATGCTCCGTTCTGGGTCACTGCTTGGTGGATTTACATACTATATATGTATAATCCTGTAGAGCATATCAAAGACATATTATCATTACTGACTTAAAACGTGTTTAAAAATATCTGAATGTGTTAATCAGAACATCACATCTGTAGAGAATTTGGAGAATTAGCACCTGCAGTGTGAACTTAGCTTCCAGTTTACATGAAAGATGACGAATGAGACCCACAAAGGGCATGGATGGATTCTGCCACCTCATCTGAGCATGTTGGTGTAAACCACACAAATCACACCGGCAGCTGCGGTCTTTTGTTGTAGGAAACTCTTGAATAAGCTTTAGCTTTCATTCGGGATCATTATGCTGTTACAGCTGATCTGAAGTGGGGCGCCAGTAATGTTACTGGTAATATTTTTGCAACTTGGAATTTAGAGAAAGTGTTGCTTTGTCAAACATTGATGTAAATTCAGTTTCGTGTGTGTACTGTATGTGTATGTGTGTGTGTGTGTGTGTGTGTGTGTGTGTGTATATATATATATATATATATATATATATATATATATATATATATATATATATATATATATATATATATATATATATATATAAATAAAAACACTAGTAGTGAAGAGAAGTTGCTCTTCAGTGGTTCATGAATGGGAGTCTATTTGTAGCACAGGTATTCATGGTGATTGATATTGTAAGAAAAATATACACCTTAACTGATTAGTTTAAAATTCTGAGATTTATTAGAAATATCCATTTAGAAATACTATACAGAAAACAGGAAAAAATTACATTTTACAAACTGAGAATCTGAAATAATTTGCAGTAAAAGCTTGTGGTTCTGGTGTCATTCTTGGCTGACACGAAATTCCCGGTTGCATTTACTGTTGTCAGCAATCCGGGAGAAAACGTGTCATTGAGGAAAATCACCTTCTGTATCTGACAAACTAAAAATCAGTCATTGCACTCCTGCATATCCTGTTCAAAGTGGCAACACAGCATTAAACATAGGCATTACTGGTGTTAGTTTCACTTTCCTTATTCATTTGCGAGAATCAAAACTGTAATTCCACCTTGAAGGGACCATCTGAATCAGAATGGGTAGAGTATAAGCTAGATAGGCTATGGTTTTATACTTTTGGCTCACTCAGCTGGGATGTGTATTTTTACTGTAAATACTTTGATATTGTTCTATACTGTTAATACCATTGTTTTAATTTTTGTTTTTCCTTTTAAGGAACAATAAAGTTTTCAACTGAAATAATGGGAATCAGTTTTCAAACAAGCTGACTTCAAAAATGCAGACTAATCTGATATGATGCGTAATTTGTGATGTTTAAGGGTTTTCTTGTTGAAGGTGAAGCGCTCGACGTCCGCCCGTCTGCTCAGGATGTCTTGTGCATTGTGGGATGGAAACGGACCCCATAACCAGCTGAAACTCAGAATCACAGCTGCATTATGGGTTCCGTTACAATCCCACCCACCAAAACGAGCTTCAGGTCCGGGCTCAGCTCTGGTCAGGTTAACACAGCTAAAGGGGGGGGGGTTATTAACAGGGGGAAAAAGGTGACTTTACATTTCACGAGTCGGACAAATGGACCAATATTCTATGGTTTGATCTGCAAGTCCTGAAAGAATTTGTAACGGTTTTACAAATAAGACGAGCAGCATGCATTTGAATGGACGGAACAGAAGAGCCAGTTAATCACATAATGTTTGCTTTACAGTATGTGTAGTGTTTGATTGGTACAGGACAGCATCCTACTTTGCATGCTGCCCATGCAGAAAACACAACTTCAAACTTTTATTTTGCAACCAAGCACTCAGCCAAACTGTTGTAATGTTGGTTCTTGAAGGGACAGTTCACTAGGTACATACCATTTTTTTTATTTAAATATGGGTAGAGTTTGTTTTTGCTCAAAGAAATCACTGAAAATAAGACAAAGCACCTTGTGAACACCCGACAGCTGCCTGATTACGACATTTAAAGAAAAAAACAATAATGCTTATGATAAAACGAATCAATGCTTACAGCTCCTATTTAAAGGTGCTGTAGGTAGGATTGTGAAGATCCAGGACAACTTCTCAGTCCCTCTCCCCCTCCCCCTCTCCCCCCCTAAGCCCCTCCCCCCACACAAGAGAATGAATGCATGTGCATGAGCAGTGATTGACACGCAGTTAGACACCCCCCCCCCCTGGCCATGATTGGTGCATCTGAACAGGGAGCTGTGGAATTTTGCAAATTACAGGTGGTGCCAGAGGAGCCAGAATTTTTTTTTAACTTACCTGCTTCATATAGTTCTACTGGAACATAGGGTCAGTTTCAGCAAATATGACAGAAAGTTAGTCTTACCTACTGCACCTTTAAGCTGCTGGAATTAAAACAAACCAAAAGACATAAATTTAAAAATGGAGAAAAAAAATCAATGTATCAATGTATTAAACATTGGAGCAGGAAATGTTGAGCTATCACGTATACAATCACATCACTTAAAAATAGTTCTTTGTATCGTTGCTCCATCTTGAAAAACCTGTTGTGTGTCATCTGTTAATCGAAAGAAAGAAAACGCAAGCAAGAAGAGACACCAGAGGTCAGCCTGATGAGGAAGAGCTGATAGAACGATAAAAGGAAGGAGAGAGCTGCAAAAAAAAAAAAAAATGAACACCTTTACATTGCAGGACTCTTTCTGTGGATCTAAAAAATAGCTTTTAAATCCTGATTTAAAGCATACATTTACCTCAAAGGCTTCAAAAACCCTGAAAAATAAGAACTTGAAAGAAAAGAGGCAGTTGTAAAAACAAGAGAGGACTTAGATAAACTTTCAGTTTGTCACCTATACTTCAACCCCTTGATAAGAGCGCCTGAAGACTCTTTAAAACAAAGAAGACACACAATGGAACAGCCACAAGCAGTTTTACAAGCAATAAAAGAAGATTTTATGAGAAGAATGTGAGGACAAAGTTTAAGAAGCCAAAGCAGGATCAAAGACAGAGGTGGAATGAGGACTTGGCACTTGAAGCTAATAGTGTGTAAACAAAGTGAAAGTACAAAAAGACATCAGTATAAATGATTCAATTGATTAAGTTTGAAGAATAGGGTCTGAAAGTTTTCCAGCTCACCAACCTCTCAGAGCAGCGTGTCCTCCTCTGTCGTCCCGTCTGCCAACAGCTCCGAATCGCCAAACTTCCTCTTTAAATACTCAAGAGATTCATTTCACTTTCACTTCTCCTGCTCAGACAAAACTCCTCCTTTCCTTCCTTTATCCACTCCCTCCTCGTCCCCATCTCCCTGCTGGAGAGACACAACTACTACTCTGTTGTCTCTTTTTTTTAGTTCTCTTTATTTCAGATCATTCTAGGTCAACTCAATGCTCATTTTTGTATGGTGGCTTACATCTTTACAATTTTTAGCAGTCAGTTGTGATGTGAAGTTTCTTTTCTTGTCTTGAAGTACGTTCAAGTTATTTATTAAACCTGTACTGATTAGATATTATTTGAATTAGAAGTTGCACATATAATAAGATAATCAGACATTTATATATTATTGTTTTAATATCTTAAGGATAGACAAGTGAAGTAAAATCAGTTAATTATGTCAACTGATCTCTGTTTGTCTTAATAGTTTTGTGTTATGACTAAATGTATTTATTTTGGATACAGTATGTGCACCTTCACGGATTTACTGTTTTATTCAGGGCTTTTCTCACTGTAGCCTTTCGCCACTTGTTACATGTCTGCCCTTAGTTATCATGAAGATTTAAATCTATTGGCATTTAATAAAGGGCCAGTTCACCCAAATTACAAAAAAAACATATTTGTTCACATAAAGCTGTATCTAGACATGCAGAGTATTTTTTTTTTTTAATCCATAACTTTAACAGCATTGTTTCTTTTCTTTTTTTAAACAAATGGCAAAACAGCCCCGACTGTGAAATACTGATATAGTTACCCTATGAAAACTGTTGACAGTGTTCAGTGAATCATTCAGACTAACGACAACTGTTTCTGGAAAGATGTTGGTGTTTAACGTTTCTAAATGTAATTTTTCAGAGCTGTGAACCACCACAAACCAAATTTCAGAGACCTCAGGTAAGTAAGTAAATGTTTCATTGTAATTTGAGTGATCCAGCTCGCTTTAACATTTGTTGCTCCCGCTCCTTTGCTGACCTTTTTAGTCCCTCGTACAATGCGTTTTTGTATACGTGAATTTTATTTTATTTTTTTGCAATTTGCCCAGTTTTTCTAAATGTAATTTAGAAAATTACATTGTGGTCTCCAGAAAACCCTCTTGGAAATTCCATAGTAAATCAGATTCTAAAAGTATCCTCTAGTTTTGGTCCAATGTTTTGTCTGTGATGTTACTTTATT
The DNA here is from genome assembly GCF_008315115.2 of Sander lucioperca. Taxonomy (NCBI): domain Eukaryota; kingdom Metazoa; phylum Chordata; class Actinopteri; order Perciformes; family Percidae; genus Sander; species Sander lucioperca. Next base: position 10,120,143 of record NC_050184.1, read on the forward strand.
TGCTAGGACTGCCTTGAAAACTACACTTTTTTTCTTTTACACTAAATTTTGACAACAGACCATCTCAATTTTGAAATACACTTCAAATTTATTTTTATTTTTAATTGTTCAGCTCAGTTTAAGTTTTCAAGTTAAGTCTGCCTTTAAATATGTGGCATACAAAATCCACCCATTGTTATCAGGAGTATTAGTAGTAGTTTTTGTAGTGCTGGTGGTTGGTATAGTAATGGTTAAAGTAATGGTCAATGGAGGAAGAAGTACTTAGATCTTTTACTCTAAAAATATCAAAGTAGCAACACCACAGTTTTAGAAATATTCTGTTACAAGTAAAAGTCCTGCATTCCAAATGTCACTTAAGTAAAAGTATCAAAAGTTAAAGTACTCATTTCAGAATAATATATAATATAGCATTGGATTATAATTATCGATGAATGTATTAATGCGTTCATCGCTTTAATGTAGAGCAGATAAACGTGGAGCTAAGTTGAACTTTATTCACTGCTGGGTAGTTTAATCTATAATATTACATCATTAAAAAGTAGGGCTGCACGATATGAGGGAAATATCTAATTGCAATTATTTTGACTGATATTGCGATTGCGATATGATTCACGATATTGGAGGGAATGATCGTTTTTGTATCATAATTTTCATCGAAAATGATTAACATTGAAAGAAATTAAAATGCTTATAGTGTGATTTTGCAGGGATCAAAAAAAAAATCACCAAACAAAGATTTTTTTTCTTAAGTCTGTAGGATAGGATTTGTAGGCCGGGACGTCTCTGCAGCACCACAATACTTCATTCAGAATGGTTTGTACATATTTTGCTTTTTTTTTTTAACAAATATTGCGTCCCCCCTGCAATTTGGATATTGCACTAGTCCATATTGCGATTGCGATACAATTGCGATTAATTGTGCAGCCCTATTAAAAAGAAGTATTTCTTATTGGGATTCCACACAGTACAGTACAATTCAAATAGTACACTATTTCATTCTGAAATGTAGTGAAGCAGAATTATAAAGTAACAGAAAATTGAATGATTATTCTTAACTAAATGTACTTAGTAACTTTCCACCACTGGTAATGGTAGTAGTACTGACATTAATACAAGTTATGACCATAGCGGTGACAGCAGTGGTTGCCAGTCAGCTTTAATTTGGTGATTTGTGATGTCAAAAGTCGTCAGTTGTTTTGGTATAGAATGGGAAAACTTGTGTTTAAAAGTGAGTTTTTTTTTAGACATGTAAGTTACCATGGTTTCAACAGCATTTCAATAATATAATTCAATGGTTTGTCAGCAACTGCTTGACATTAAAATCTAGTAGTATTTAAATGCAATTAAAACATAAGTTTTATGCAACCTAGACATTTAACCCTCGTGTGGTCCTCCCGGGTCAAAATTAACAGTTTTTTCCCCCCATGTTTTGCTTGTTTTTTTCAATGTTTCTGGTGTTTGTTTTAACATCTTTGGCACTTTTTTTCCATTACCATCTGTATATTCACCACTAGAACTAACTTATTAATTATTTATTAATAACTTATTAATTAACACTAGTTTTACACTTATTTTTGGAATTCCTGGGCCATTAACCTCATTTATAGGAAATTATCTAATTTTTGTGTTAGAAAAAAGTTTAAATTATGAATGATTTTGACTAAAAGTTAAGATCAGAGGAAGGAAGATAATGGATAATCTCAGATATGTCAAAGTTTAGTTTAGTCAGATTAATGCTATAAAAGTTAATAAAAACACCCAAAATTCAATGAAAGTAAAGATCTCATCCCTAATTTCGCTTGTGAATTTTGGAGCGATTTGGTTGAAAGAAAGTCAAAATGTCTGATATAGAAACATATGAAAACAGAGGACAACAGGAGGGTTAAAAGAAGTTTCAAAACTTTTGGTAGATATATTATTCCATGAATCATTGTTTTGTTTGCCATGTAAAACCCTGATCTTTCAGTTGTGCTAATTGAGGCCTGTAAGCTGACTCTTTCCTTGTGTGTCAATTAGCATGTGACATGATGGATGATGTGAGACAGGTGTGACCAGCAGAGTGTGACCGCAGGAGTCCCATCAGTCCTTCTGGGGTTTAGCCTGGAAAGTCCGGTGGATTTGGCAGAGTACCTGAGCCTCCCTAGAGACCTGGTGCAGGCAGAAGGAGGGTGAGGGGGTTGGAGAGAAGATGGCTGCGGGTTCTCCTCTGATGGAGGAAACCTGCGCATCACTCCCCACGTTTTGTCCTTGAATGTAACTCAGTAATTAACAGTTTAACAGCAATGCAGTTTGTTATCTGATTGGATGGACTGGAAACCATCTGAACAACTGGCTTTCTACTTCTCTAAAATGAATATTGAAATACACATGCAACGTGGCAGACTTTTAGTTATGATAAGGGTATGAATTTAGTTTCTGTGTTCTTAGCTTCTCAAGGAAACCCCTTTTTAAAAGCTCATTTTACAGTTTGGTTGTACCAAACACAAACTGTAGCATTGCTTGACTATTTTTATTTTGTTTGTTTTTTGGGCTTTTCCACCTTTAATTTTTGACAGGACAGCTACGTAGGTGAGAAAGGGGGAAGACATGCAGGACATTTTCACAGGTCAGATTCAAACCCTGGACCTCTGCGTCGAGGCATAAACCTCTCAGTACATGTGCACCTGCTCTACCCACTGAACCAACCTGGCCACTTTCTTGACTATTTTCAAACAATTTATTTTACAGGACCCCTCGTTTCCTTATCTTTTCCAAAAAAGAAACTGATATTGTTAGTAACTGCTGGTGCAGCAGGTCAGCTGATCATATAAAAATGTAAAATGTGTCTACAGTCTAATATAATAAGGGTATAACAGTCCAGTATAATTAAGGGTCACCTACTACTTCTGCATACTTTGTAGCTACAAAAACCATTCATATATCAAAATGTTCAGCTCTTTAAGGATAGTTTTCCTTCAACCTTTCGCCACCATTTATAGTTTTTAAAATATTAAGCTTTTTTCTCTTTACATTGAAAGTCAATGGAGCAATCTTTAAATCCTCTTCAGGCTTCTTCCACTTCTAAATGCTACTGCTCCCACATACTTTCACATACAGACGTCATTCAAACTTTAAAATATTCTCAAAACCTTCAGCTATTAGACAGAAAATGATTCAGCTTTTTGATATCTTTTGCAGTTTTTTGTTATTACTGTTTAAGTTGAGTGCTTCTTTAGGCTTTTTTCTGCGTTTTTAAAGGCTGCTCAGTGTGGGTGATGTCACAGCTATAGTGCAGAGGAGAGAGAACATCGTCGTCCTAAAACTCTCTTTAACTTTAATCACTTCCACAATTCTTACTTCTCATACTATACATACTATACTTTGACTCTTTTCGACATACCATACTATGACTTTCTTTTACATACTTCAGTACCATGACTTTTTTATCACTTTTTTCAACATACTATGACCATTTTTTTAACAAACTATACTATGACTTTTTCAATTAATATACTGACTTTTTTCAATTATCCTATCCTATGATTTTATTTAAACATTTTATACTATGACTTTTTTTCCGCCACATACTGTATATACTATGACTTTTTTGATATACTATGATTTTTTTCAAACATTCAATACTATGACTTTGACACTTCTTTTGACATAGTGTACTATGACTTTAACACTTTTTTCGACACACACACACATATATATATATATATATATATATATATATATATATATATATATATATATATACATACTATGACTTTTTGATATATTATGATTTCTTTAAACATATACTATGACTTATCACTTTTTTCGACATGCTACACTATGACTTTTTTAGACATACTATGAATATTTCTAAATACTATACTAGGATTTTTTAAAATATTCTATACTAGGACTTTCATCACTTTTTTCAACATACTATACTTCTTAATGGCTTTTTTCGACATATGCTATAACTGTGTTCAATGTTAATGTTAATGTTAATCCCTGCAGATGCTATACTATGACTTTTTTAACACTTTTTTCGACATGCTATACTATTCCTTTTTTCGACATGCTATACTTTGACTTTATCACTTTTTCGACATGCTATACTATGACTTTTTTCGATATACTAGGATTTTTTTTAATATTATATACTAGGACTTTTTTAACACTTTTTTCGACATACTTTACTATGACTTTTTTAGACATACCATACGATGACTCTTTAATGGCTTTTATTTTTGTATTACTGTTTTAACATTAGTTCTTTGACGGCACACTGGCTCAGTAGTTGGCACGGCTGGCAGCCAGCAAGTAGTAACTGCAGACTCAGATCCAGGTTCAATACCCAGTCCAGGCTCGCCCTTTTCACAATGTTTTTCTTGACATACCATACTATGACTTTTTTGACATTCTATACTGTACTGTTTTCAATATAAATTCTTGGGTGGCACACTGGCTCAGTGGTTAGCACTGCTACCAAGAGGGAACTGGCAAGTAGTCATTGCAGACTCTGACCCAGGTTTGATTTTTTCGACATACCATCCTATGACTTTTTGATATACTATACTATGATTTTAATCTAACAAGTAGTATGCAAAGTATCTGAAATGGTCTCCACATTGATGATCTACAAGTATTCTGTTAGTGATCAAAAACAGAATGTATAACACTTTTTATTACACTATTCTGCATAATGAGTATGCTTATTACTTTTAATACTTTTAGAACAATTTGCTTCTGTACTTTCACTTAACATTTGGAATTCAGGACTTCTACCTGTATGTAGTATTTCTACTTTTACTTAAGTAAAGGATCAGATGAACAGAAACTAGATCTCTTGTTGGTGAGTTTCTCAGAGACCACAAGCTGCAGCACGTCTTCTTGGGATGTGCTTCTCCTCTGCAGGTAATGAGAATCCAGCACTTGATTCAGTTGATAAATTGTCTTCATGTTGTATTATCAACACTGTAGAATTCTAAAACAGTAAATGTTATTCAAATGTCTCATACTAGATATACACAAATCTAAAAAATAAAATAAAAACTCAGACTACAGCAGCTCATGGAAAAACACATAAGCTTTATTATTGGACAACTTTTTTTTTCCTTAAAATGGACACACCAGACATTTATTTTAATCACAACATGAAAAGGCATTGGAGGACTCAATCACACGTGCACTGATTGATAAATGCTTGGTTCCCCTCCTTCACACACAAACACACGCAGCTACACTAGTTCCCCTCCTGCACACACAAACACACGCAGCTACACTAAACACAGACAATGCATAGATGACACTGGCAGGAAGACTTGATGAATCATTGGAAGAGTAGAGTGGGTGAGAGATTGTATGTATTATTATGTGTATGTGTGTATGTGTGTGTGTGTGTGTGTGTGTGTGTGTGTGGAGAATACATTTAAGAGGATCTGGCATGTAGTGTTTGCATAATGTGTCAGTTGGAAGGATTCTCCATCTGCAGGCTGAACGGCTGGATTCTTTTTAAAATAGACGTTTCTCATAACTGTGGGAGAAAGAGGAGGAGTCAGTCAGCGAGGAAAAGATTACACAGTGATCCATGATGCTCCCTGAGGTTTCCTGTTAAGACAGACTGGAGGCGCTAAAGAGGAAGTTTAACTGAAAGTTTGTGTGGTTGGAGCGAGACATGAAACTTTTTAAGATGATGGAATATGAAACGGAACAAAACAACAAAGTTGTATCTACTTAGTTGAGTGGATCTGTGCTAAGAAAAGCCAGTTTGTGTTGCATTGTGTACGTGTACCTGTGCAGGCTGTGGACTCCACCCTCCATTTGGGCTGACGTTGTTCTCTTTTCAAATTTCAGATCTCCAGAGTACATCATGGCTCTGCCAGACGGAAAGAAATTCCATTACACACACCAGACATCAAGGGGAAGAAATACAATACAAGCACTAGGAAAAGAATATAGCGCGACACAAACGCTGGGCAAGTACTAAGGCTAAAGCTGTGTCCCAAATCTATACTACATACTAATTATATACAGTATGTACTTAATATTAATCGTCATAGTTTACTGTTTTAGCAGTAAGTATACAGAAAAATCCTTGTACACGGTTTTAAATTAATTAATAATGAACTTGTAATGACATGTTATATATTATTATATACATATTATATTATGAATTTTTAAATTACATGGCATTCTATACTATAACTTTTATCCCATTTTATGATATACTATACCATGATGTTTTTATGACATTTATGGTTTACTGTAAAATGACTTTTAATGACTTATGGCATACTATGACAAAATAGCCCTTTTGGCTTGTGTCCTTTATATTGCTCAATGTCAAGTATACTAACAGTATATTGAAACATACTCAGTGGCCACTTTAATAGGTACACCTGTAATATCCAATGAATTCCAATACAACTGTTCTCTACTAAGTCTACATTTATGTTAGTTAAATATGTATTATCATTTGGGATCAAAGTTATTGGTGGTGTTGTTCTGGACTGTATTATATTCAGAGGTGTTTCCAATATTCTCCCCCTCGTGTAAGTAGATAGGAAGGACAAAATATTAGCAATACTGCTCAAAATAATGAAGTCCCATACAGCTTTAACATTAACTACGACCTCAATAATAAACATTAACAACAATGTAACCAAAAAGTGAACATTATAAACTTCATTAAAAGTAGAATTTATGGCTGTTGTATATTGTACAGGTGTACTAATAAGTGGACACTGAGTGCATGTTAACCATTTTTCTGACACTAGTTATTAGTCCACGGTATCATGAAGGTTGTAGAACAATTAAATACTTCATTACCTTAGAATTCCCCACTTTTCTGAAGAAGGTCTTGCATCACAGAGAAAAATCCACTTATATATTTTACTATTCTGTGTGCACACATTTCCATAACGATTATTCTTTCTTCTGTGACCTTTGAGGGCTCAATCAAAGGCAGTTTTACATAATCTGTCTGCTGTATGTTTTTACCTGAGTTGTGTGAGGCTCTTGGATCCGATGTCCTGACAGGAGTGCTGAATGCCAGCCAGGAGGTAGGGAACAAACTTGTGGATGGAGCCTTTGTCCTGCACCGCTCCAGAAACACCCTGAGCAACTTTAATCTTATCGCACTCACTGTGAGGGGAGAGGAAGAAGAAAAGGAGTGAGTGATATGATGGTGTTAGTGGCATAGAAGGAGTACACACAGGGGTGGCAGTAGCTCAGTCTGTGGGGACTTGGCTTGGGAACCGGAGGGCCACCGGTTCAAGTCCCCGTATTGACCGATTATATGGAGTGGTAGCTGGATAGTTCGCCTCTCGGCGAAAATTTTGAATTTAAAAGGGATCAATAAAGTGTTTTTTCTTCTTCACTTATGAAGCTCCCGTCTCTCACTGACATTTAAAGCAGACGATCTTGTACAACCTGTGTACTGCCACCTTGTGGCTAAACATCCATAGTAAGGTGAATAACTTAGTTTGTCTTTTGAATACTCTCTACCTTTTGAGAGTGTTGTGACATTTACTTTACAACCAAAATAAAGATTTAAGTATTATTGGGTAAAATGTCAGCCGCTCTGTCCTTTTCTAGTAGGCTCATCATTCTTCACCACAAGGGAGTAATGTCTCGTGTTCTGAAAACCACTGAAAATCGAATGAGGAAGAAGTGTTGTCATCTGGGAAAAACTGGCAAAGAATTGTCTAGATTAGAATGACATTGTGGTGAGACAAGGCTATACTGTGTACAAGGGAACAGTGTGCATTCATTGAGTTCTCTTTTGGGGTAAGGGTTAGACCATTGCTTTGTTATGATTCAACCTGCAGATATACAGTCACTACTAACGTTAGCCAACTACAGTATTAAACTCTTATCAACTTGAACGATACAGTCTGTTAGCCAAGTTTGACTGTTTCTGTACCTGAAGTATCTGGTCTGGGAGCCAAGGTTTTTGTCCATGGCATCCAGGGAGCCCATGCCGCGGTATTTCTTCAGCCTGATGCCGTCTGAGAAGAAATATTCACCAGGAGCTTCACTGGTGGCAGCCAGCAGAGAGCCCATCATCACTAGAGAGAGATTAGTAAGTAGAAGTTAAGTTTGAAGAAATGAATGGTGACTACTGAATGGCTTAAATGAAGTGAAAGTGGGGAAAAGGCTGGTGTTTTTGCTTCTTTTTCCCCCACCGTAAATCCCGTTTCACACCAAGGGCAGTAAACACCACAATCAAATCAAAAAATTCAGTTTATAATCCTCTCTGTAACATGAATTTAAAAAAAACTACAAAACAAAAACATGTTGGATGTTCCACAGCAAAAAAAAAACTAATATTTAATATTTACTAAATCTGCAATAAAATAGTTCAGTAGTAGTTATTTCAATGTGGTGCATATCTCATCCATCATCTAAATATTTGAATTATAAACTCTTGCACTCTGACCCATCTATCCATACCTGTGGATGCTCCCAGTGCCAGGGCTTTGGCAATGTGCCCGACAGTCTGGATGCCACCATCGGCGATGACCGGCACGCCAAAACGCCTGGCGTATTCCGATACCTTATAGACAGCTGTCGCCTGGGGTCTGCCGCACGCCAGCACTGAAGGGAAGAAAAAGAGAAGGATTAAAGGATGTGAGAAAATGAGTATATCTGTTTGAATTTAGTCATCGTATCAATTATTTTCTTCTTTTATTTCTTCGAGAGAGATATATATATATATATATATATATATATATATATATATATATATATATATATATATATATATATATATATATATATATATATATATATATATATACACACACACTTGAACGATACAGTCTGTTAGCCAAATTCGACAGACAGACAGACAGACAGACAGACAGACAGGAGCTTTGGAACCAGGAATCCTCAGTCGGCTGATACTGATAATTTGATAAACTGGACATCAAAAAAACTTCCCAATTGAGCTCAGAGAGTTCAACTGAGTTTTCATAGGCATGCACGGTGGAAACTCCCAGTGGTCCAAGTGATGTTATAAAAAAAAAAAAAAACATCTCACACACAGTGAATGAGCAGACAGGCTTTCTGTTGTCATGTTAAAGATAAGTGAGAATGAGGAAGTTAAATTTGTCACATCAGCAGACAAATGCCACACTCTAAATCCATCTCTCAAAATATATCCTTCCTCCATCAACCAGAACTACATTTCAATTACATCTCTAAGATTTCAACCAATAATCTTTCTCACCATTAAGTGCGGTTTAATGGTGTTCAAATACCACCAAAGAGAAACATCCCAATTCCTTTTTACCGGAAGAGTTGTTTTGCTTCCTGGGAACTCAGGGCTGCATGGTACTTACCAAACTAGTAGTCTTAATTATCCTGCTGTGTATTGATGGTTGAAGCAATGAAATGTTGCAAAGGACTCTTTGTACAGACTATCGGGATCTTTAAAGTTATAATCACCATTGGGTACTGGTGGCTGTCTGCTAAGCCGCTTTCCGACCGGAGGGATTTTTGCAGTTCCCAGAACATAAAATTCCTAGAACCTTTTTTTTCTAGTGTTCCGACTGGACCAATTTGGGGAGTTTTAAGTTCCTCTGGCTGCAGTTCCTGTAACTCTTTCAGCTCCTACTTCAGGGCTGGCTCTTTTCGCTGTTCCCTTTTCAGCATAGGAACCTAGGTCAACGAGGGTCAGGTTTCCGGTACAGACAGACCAACAACGATTCAATTTTAACAATTTTCGCCATCTTATTCATCACTTTCAATTCACTTCTGACAACGTTTGAGGCGAGTTTAGATTTCGAATATAGGCAGCCTTGCGAAAATGGATGCAGAATTGACAATTTGCTTCAAAGTTTTCGGAGTTGAGAAGCTCCATGAAGTGAGGCGACAGCCAGCAAGCGCCTGCCGGGGCCGCTAGCTCGTCGCTTAGCCAGTTATGCTCAGAGACCCCGCTGTAAGCTGGAGGTCTCTCAGACTGCTCTCGTAAATAAGAGGCTTTTATTTCGCCGTTGACGGTTCGTTTGTTTAAATATCACAACACATGTCCATCATAAGATTAACGGGAACCTGTGGTTAACGGTCTTTTCGGAGTTAAACTCCACCTTGCCGGCCGTCACACGCACGCACGCACCACTCCACGCAGCTGAAGAGACTTGGTCTAATCCTGGCTTCTAAATTATAATTTAGAACATTGCTGTTAGAGGTGAGAGTGCTGCTATGTGTTATTATATACACACATAACACACACACACACACACACACACACACACACACACACACACACACACACACTTTCTCAGCCCCAATGCTGCTCAGACTACACATAGCAGGTGAGCGCTAATACGTCCTGCCATGCTACAATTCAAAAGTATGTCACTTTAGGTGCAACATTCAGTTGGCAGCACTATCAGACTTTGAATATACTATGTTGACTATTAGAAAGTAAGTCACGGAATATGGCACAAACAACTGAACAAAGATACATATCTCATCAAGGCCGCCTCGGTGATGATTCATTATAAAGCAAAGGTGCCGGCTGAAATATAACCTGTCTGGTCCCACCCAATTCAGCAGCTTCACCACCTCGGCTAGACAGAGACACCCTGTGGCTGCCTGCTGCATTACTCGTTTGAATGCCATATGTTAGGAATGGGTGTTAGAAATGGATGAGAGCTGTGATCTTTAACTGAGACAATGGTGAAAGGGTCAATAAATCACAATCCTGTCACAGAGGCAGCATACGAAGCGTTTGGCCTTAAACCAGCCACCATCTGACCAATGGTATCCATAGGCAACCAAAGGACACAAATGGATAGTGTCGCAATCTGATGACATCATCAAGACCAGAGACTAAAATGTCAGTAAAGTGGGTGAAGGAAGAGCAACATTCACCCAAGATGATGGGCAGATTAGTGAGGACACAGGAACAAGCAAAACCCCAAAACACCTAAGGCCAGCTCTCAAAACAAACGAAAAACCTACGACAACTACCTCCAATACTTCTACTGATGCAAAGCTGTTAACCAATCAGTGCAGCAGGCTGTGAAGTGAGAAGGGTCGGGCACACTGTGATAGTAAAACAAATTGGAGCCCGGTCGAAGACCAAAGGGGACGGGGAAAACTTACTGGAGTATCCTGTAACTGTGGGAGCTGGACACGGACACCACACACCATACAAACATCAGAGTGGGATGTAGGGGAAAGAATTTAAGAGGGAGAAAGCAGAGAGAAAGAAGGGGAGGAGGCAGGTAGGAAGACAACAAGATGAAGATGACAGACAAAAATGAAGAAAACCATAAGCAAAAGAAAATGAAATACAAATACTGATTTGAGAAGAATCTTAAGATAAGATGAAGAGAGACAACACAGAGACAACAAAAAGCACAGAAACAATATCTACTGTAAATGTATAACTATGCCACAGAAATGTATCCCAATGACAACTTAGATTTAAAATCCAAACTTAGTTGTAACAACCCTACTGCACAATTTCACCAACTACAGTTTATATTTCCAGGTGATCATAGTACCTGACATGACTTGGTTGAGAGAAATGTCAGACTAGACCCCGACCAATCATAGCTCACGCACTTTAACAACCTGTATGACTTGCAAAGGAGGCAGGAGGTGCCAGAGACAGACTCCCGGGGTCAGAAATGTCAATACACACTGCCAAAGACTATACAAAAGAAGACTAAATAATTCTAATATGCTTGTTTTTCCATCTAAGCCTCCTGAGGAGTCTTGGACACACACTTGGTTGTCTTCCAACTAGACACACTACACAGACAACTAAACTGTTAACAACAAAACTATTATTTTCATGCCACGTTATCAAGCAAACCGGACATTTAGTATCCTGCGTTCTACTGCCAAACCAAAGTCAATCAAATTGTTCAACAAAAAGACAAACTACACATAATTTCACTTTGACTGGCAAATTCATTGACCACATTAGCCTTTTGGGCAGTGGTGGCCTAAAGGTTAAAGAAGCCAGCCTGGGACTGGGAGGTCACCGATTCAATCCCCAGACCGGCAGGATAAAAATCTGGGTGGGGAAAGTGAAAGAGCAGTGCTTGTCCCTCCCTCATTACCACCACTGAGGCCCTTTTAACCCCAACCGCTCCAGTGGAGCTGCTCGATGGCCAGCTCATCAGACTGTGGTTGTACTGGGCAGCTTCCATGTGAATGTGACAGGTCGTCGTTGCAAATGAGAAATTGTTCTCAATCGACTCACCCGGATAAATAAAGGTTAAATAAATTAGAGGCTCCAGAATGGCTGATGGCTGCATTGTGGGTGGGAGCATTTAGCGAGGTAGATGGGGTGTGTTGCGTTTGCCGGTCAGTCACTCACCTTCCTGTGTGATGCAGATGGAGCCGCTGCCCATCCCCACTCTAAGTCCGTCCACTCCTGCGTCTATCAGGTTCTTAGCCTGAGCTGCAGTCACCACTGCAGTGGAGAGGGGGAGACAGAGAGGCTGTTAGAGCTGGACAATGACAACGCTCTTTCAATGTGTGCATCTCTAACTGGAAGAAACATGACCACTTGGGATGGGTAGCTGGGATCAATTGGAAATATATATTTTTTGGTTATTAGGTTAAAAAAAAAAAAAAAAAAAAAAAAAAAAAAGAGTAGTTACCATTGCCTCCGATGACCTGTAGGCTTGGATGCTTTTCTTTGATATATTTGATCATGTTGATCTGGAAGATCGAGTTGCCCTGAGATGAGTCCTGGAGGTACCGATGGAACACATGACATTGTCATTTACAGAGCATCATTACTTTGAATTCGTACACTTCACAGCTTTTAGACAGCCTAAATCACAGCCTAAAGTCAAATGAAGTTCATCCAGAGCAAATCAACCGCACATTATAAAATGCGCTCCCACAGTTGAGAGATCAAGGTTTTCATCCCACATCTGTATCTTCATCAACAAGATCGCCTCTGCCGTCTGCTTCATAGATTTTGTCTGTCGTGCACTCGAGTACCACAGTAAACCCAGTTAACCCATTACAAATGTGTGAAAGACCTGACTTCCAGTCTGTTCTCCACCAACAGTGCCAGTACCAATTCCTCAGTAATAAAGCTCTCTAATCTGCACCACAAAATCAGAAAGTAGAAAAGGGCCCACTATGGAAAACAAGAGACTCCACCTCTAAAACCTGTACTGAACTCCTCCTTACCAGTACGACTACATCCACCCCGCTCTGCACCAACAGGTCCAGTCGGTACTTGTCATCGTTGTGGGTGCCGATGGCGGCGCCACACAGCAGCTGTTTGCGCGAGTCTTTGGAGGCCAGAGGGAAGTCTCTGTTCTTCTTCAGGTCTGTGCGGGCGATGATGGACACCAGGGAGCCCTCTTCATTCACTATAGGCAGCTTACCTGCAGTAGGGAATCCGAGAGGTTAGACGTGTACAGATGTTCACACCTGGATGCAAGTTAATCCGTTTTATGTCATATTTTTTCAGTGGAATGATCACGTAAAAAAATCATGCAAATCATGAATAATACATTTAATGTCCTCCTCACCTTTCTTACTCCTCTGGAGGATTTCATTGGCTTCTTTCAGCGTCACTCCAGCAGGGGCGACCACGAGATCCTCTTGCTTCGTCATCACCTGTCAACGCGGTGACACGCACAACATAAATAAAAGGAAGCATCAACACTCAATGCAGATGTTTCAGAGAATGTAGAAACTTTTTGTATTTCTAGGGGTAGTAAAATGTAACACTAACATTGAAAAACAAATATATCTAAAACAAAACAAACAAACATCTGTACAGGACCCTGGACCCGATGATATCAACAAATCAAAATGAAAATAGTGAATGCCCGTTATTTCTCACAGCCCGAGATGGTATTAATTAAGCTTGTTTTAGACGACCATATGTCCTAAATTTGAAAAAAAAAAAATAATAATTCAGTTTACTATCATATATGACCAAAAGAAAAGCATAAAATCAGTTTTGTTAACATTTGAGAAGCTGAAAGCAGAAAATCTGTTTTGTATTTTTTGGTTGAAAAATGACTAAAACAATTAACTACTTATCAAAATAGGTTCAGATTAATTTTCTAGCACATTCTTACATACTTAGAACTACTTGATTATTCGACTAATCGTTGCAGTTCTTAACTGAATTATTTGAAATTGAGCCTGGCTAATATGACCTACTGCATGCATTTAAGCTATTCAAAATACTTTCCAGGGAAGTTTGCAAAATGTGATGTTACTCAGCAGTAAAACATCCCTGTATCAGTCTCAAAGATTCGGTATGGATCAGGCTCCAACTGAAATTCATAGCTATTGAATAAGTCTACGGATTTCCATTAGAATATCAATATGAATCATAAAATCGTGATTCATTAATTCCAAACACATCCAACACCGTAGCACTTTGAGTTGCTAATGACTAATGCACCCACCTCGCTCAGTGGCAGGTTGTGGTCCTCCTCCTTCAGGAAGTCGATGTCTCTGGAAGAGATGATGCCCACCAGCTTGCCGCCCATTTTGCCGTCGTCTGTGATGGGGATTCCACAGAAGCCGTGGCGAGCCTTGGCCTGGAAGACGTCCCGAACGCGGTCGTTGGGGCTCATCACCACAGGGTCTGTGATGAAGCCCTGCTCATAACGCTGGAGTGGGGGGGGGGGGGGGGGGGGGGGAGAAAAAGGAGGGGTGTGGAAGAATAAAGAGGGGCAGGAGAACGATGGTGTAAAACAAAAAGGGAAGTGGATTGAAGAGCCAGCATGGGAAAGAAGGGGAGAGTAACGGCCGGGGGAAAGGGTGTAAGGGATTCAATAAGGAGGGTTGGATAAAGAATATGTGAGCGTTTCACTGCCGACACTCGAGAGCAGAGGAGCAAGGGATGCAGGGAAATAACACACTTTTACAGCTTTCAAACTGAGAGCAGCAAATCAAAATAGAGAAAGACAAAGAGAAGCTAACGTTAGATGACAGAAAAAGATAAACCTCGAAACGACGAAGAGAAAAGGAAAGAAAATGATCACGTAAGAGCAAAAAGAGACAAGATGAGCAAAAGAACAAAATTAAAGAACGGGAAAAGAGATGGAGTGTAATGAGAAAATAAAACCGTACAGACAGTCGTCATCACTACCTTGACTTTGCGAACTTCATTGGCCTGGAACTCTGGAGTGCAGTTGTGGTGGATGAAGCCGATGCCACCCGTTAGCTGGGAGGAGACAATACATCAGGTGTGTGTGAGAGTGAGCGTGGCAGTGCGCTAACACGATAGCAGCAGGAACAATAAACAATCTGATAATCCAAGGAAACCGTGCGTCTGTGTGTCATACTTACTGCCATAGCGATGGCCATGTTGGCCTCTGAGACCGTGTCCATGGGAGAGGAGACAAAGGGAGTTTTCATGGTGATTTGTTTGGTGAGCGCTGAGGTCAGGTCCTGGACAAAAGACATCAGGAGGATATTAGGCACACAGGGACTCTTGAGAAACTACACCATGGATCTGTTACAGCAGATGAATCATCAACATCTCAAAGGCTGGAAACTGTTTAAGATTTTTACTTTGGAATACTATATGTATAATAGTTAGGCTTAAAGGTCCAGTGTGTAACGTGTTTAGTTGTTCATTGTTCATTATCAAAATCTGTGTTGCCCGTTCACAAACTTGTCCTTTTTCATGAATATTTACCACCACCATCAATCACCACTTCCAAGTATTCCTTTTGGCTTGAAATTTTACATTTGCATTCGCATGAACTGGGGTAGACGCTCCATATTCATGCGTCATCTTGAAATACATTAGCCGGTAAGGGACATACAGGACATACTGCTCCGCTTTTTGCGTTTTCGCTGTCACATGATAAACTCACAGATGCTGCTAATGCTGCTAATGGGTATCGTAGCTTCCCGGCCCCGGCAAGTTTGAAGAAGGAAACATGGAGGACCACACGTATTCAAAATCCAAATTTCAGGAACAGGAGTCTTCTTCTTCGCCCAGAAAAAGAAAAAGGATATTGAAAAGAGCAAGAGACCGGCTTTTTGAAGCATGAAGGCTACCGTAGCTGTAATACGTACTTTGAACTGCGTGGTGCGAGAGAGTTGATTGCGATATATGATCTCAACGCTAGATGGGAGAAATTCCTACACACTGGACCTTTAAGGCCTTTTTTCTATTGTGCTTGATATTGGTAAAGTTTTTTCACTTTATGACTCTTGTCTTCTTGTGCTACTGTTACACAACATTTAAGAATTTACCATTATCCCATAAATGTCGCAGTGGGAGGCCATGATTTAGTGCTCTGACTTGTGGACGCATTGTGAGTCTATTTCAGGGAATATTTGTGATGGGAGGCACACAGCTGATAATCCTTACTCTCGCCTCATGTACTCCCATCCCGGACATCATGCCACATTCAGATTAGTTTAATACCACAACAGCAGCATTAAATCGGATTTCATGTGTTGGTAAATATTTTTCCTTCATCACAACTCACCACTTGGTCTGATGTGAAGTCGATGTAGCCCGGCAGAATCAGGAAGTCACTGAAGGAGAGACGAGAAAGATGAGGTTAGAGCAACTCCTTACGAGACCTGTCCATCCTAACAGCTTTAAACCTGTCTCAGCCAATCAAACATGAAAGATTTCATTCATAATCTGGAACTTCACATTCCAAAACTGAGAACTAAAATCTTAAGAGACACACTGAACGGTTTCCGTTTGACTGATGGGGCTTCACTGTACAGTTAAGAGATTGTAAACAAATAAAATGTGATGAGTAGACATGCACACATTCTAGTTCTAGTTCAGAAATAGAAAACCAAGAAGGTATTCAAGGAAAATGTGACTTAACTTCTCCAAACAGGACATGCATTTCTTTCTTGGGAATCTTCAGAAGGTGTCATGTTACAGTACGTGTGTGTGTGTGTGTGTGTGTGAGAAATGTTTTGCAAAGAACTTCTTAAATGCAAGGCATGTCGATCCATGTGGAGATGAGACCAAAAAGAGACAGGGCAGCGGGTTCTAGCATGTGACATGAGTGACTGTCAGCCATTTAACTAACTATACTTTAATAAACAAACGTCTTTGCTTTACAATGTTTGATTAATGTGTGGATTTTTTAGTGTGGATTTCTTTTCTTTTTTTTAAGAGATGGTCCGATACCATTTTTTGCTTCCCGATACCGATTCTGATACCTGAACTTGCGTATTGGCCGATACCGAGTACCGATCCGATACCAGTGTGTCATATATTTTATTATGTTTTAACAACGCTATACTACTATCCCTGTATGGATGTGATATCTTTGTTGTCGGTCTGGCTCAGGTTAAACTCTTTGTGAAACATGAACAAACACAAACAATGAACGCCACAGAACTTTCTTTTATTATCCAGTTTGACAGTCAGTTATAACGGAAAAAGAACATAAATAAACTACTTTAACGTAGATTTTCTTTAGGGCTTTATTACGTGGTATCGGATCGGTGCATAAACTCCAGTACTTCCCGATACTGGTATCGGAACATCTCTACTTTTTTTTAGACTCTGTAAAGGGTCTGTGAGTGTTCTAAAAAAGCGCTATATAAATAATTTTTTTTTAGCAATGAGTAAAAGCAATGAGTAACCATCTTAAACTGACACACCACCACTTAACTTCTGCCCTAGTACGGTCAGTGCCTCACTGGCTGCTGACTCTTATGTATCCAACACTGCCAGCTACATATTCACTAACTTAATGGACCATACACACTCTCACATACTAGGGCTTGCAACATATCATATTATTCAGCAAATTATTTTCTCGATTAATCGAATGGTCTAGCAAATAGAAAATAGTTAAAAATGTCCATCCCAGTTTCTCAAGGTCCAAGGTGATGTCTTGTTTTGTCAGTCCAAAACCCAAAGATATCCAGTTTAATATGATATAAAACAGAGAAAAGCAGGAAATCTCCATATTTGAGAGGCTGAAAACAGCATAGCCTGCCATTTTTACATTAAGAATTACTTTAGTGATTAATCAATCACAATAGTTGCAAATAATTTTTCTGTTGGTCGACCAATCGATTAGTCTACCAATCGTTGCAGCTCTATCGCATACCCATACATTTAATACTAAAGCTTATACTGTACATATATAGACCTATAGAGTATTTATACCACTGTCTACATTGTACATACTGGATCTATAGTGTATAGAGCACACATATTCATATCATACCTCCAGTTGCTTTCTGTATGTTTACTATAAGCACAATTTGTACTTGCACTTTCTGCACTATACCTGCGCTGCTTACTATGTTCTACTGTATCTCTTAGATTATTCATACCACTGTTAATACTGTATATATGTAGTGTATTCACACACTTACTGTTTATTCCACATTCTATTAAATTCTATATTTTTTCCCTTTAAATTCTGTACATTACGCTGCACTTTACTGCTTTTTTGCACTTCTCAATCAATCAATCTTTATTTATATAGCACCTTTCAAACTAAATGCAATTCAATGTGCTGAACAGTGATTAAAAAACAGACAAGAAAAAGGAATAATAAGCAGAAGAAACATATATAAATGATTTAGAGACCAATGCACACTAAGATAAATAAAAAAAATTAATCAAACATACTTAAAAAAACAATGAAATGTTTAAAACAATATCAATCATAATAAAATAAAAATAAAAAAGTAACCTGCTTTTCTTTCCCCATTTCACATCATTTTAATTCTTCAAAATACTTTTTGGATGTTGGTTAGACTAAATATGTAAATGTGAAGCCGTCCTGTTGAAGGTCTGGTAGATTTCCGTCTTGAACTGAAACACCACCACTTAACTTTTGCCCTAGAATGGTCAGTGCCTCACTGGCTGCCGGCTCTTACGTATCCAACACAGGCAGCTACATATTCACTAACTTAATGGACCATACAAAAAATGAAGACAATAACTGTCATACTATATGTGTATGTGTGTGTGTGTGTGTGTGTGTGTGTGTGTGTGTGTATGTATCTATCAATGGTCTATAAAATGTCAGAAAACAGTGAAAAATGTGGCAATCACGTTGTAGAACTGGTAGATATATCAATATATTGATGTCAAAAATATAATCTAGGATTTTGGACATGAAAAGGTGACAGCATCTAGTTAGTACATGGCACTACTATGTTTGCTTTGTTGTATAGAGGACTACCAAGCAGATGCTTTAAATATAGCAGGGTCCACACAGGCCAGCATTACAACACAGGACTGTGTAGGCCAGGACCTAAATTTGGAACCAGTGTGTGTACAGAAGGAATGTGTCCCCGCGTGCTGTAATTTACACTACACAAGTGTTGTGGTTTTTTTGTTTTGTTTTTTAAAAAAAAACTTTTTTAAGACAGCTGGACTTATCAGCAATCATTGTTGGCTAGCAGTGTGGAGTTTAAAAGGTGAAAACAATGAACTGTCTGAAGGTAAAGTTCAAAGCTGTCATAAAACTTCACTGATGGCCAAAACTGCCAACTGTGATCAAAGGATGTCCTTATAACCAAACTAGACAGTGGGTTAGCAATGTAGCTTCTGTTTCATATTATAAAGAAAATAAGATTTTTTTTTTCTCCCCACAGTTTCATATTACAAATTGCATATTTGGGATTTTTCATATAATTAATTGGACTTTCAAATTTAAACCACCACCTTGGGCTCTGGTGACTTCTTAAGTAAATTAGTGATTTACTTTGGACATTTCCACCCATTTTAAACATTAAGTTCAGTTTACTTGCTACAAGTATTAACTTATTCAATGTGTGATTACAGTTATATTAATAATAACAATAACAATAATAATAATAATATTATACGTGTAGTTTAGTGTCCCAAATTATTTTCCAAAAACTGAGTGTCCCAAATGATGAGGGTCTTATTTGAGACAGGTTGCCCTAACCCTAACCCTAACACCTGTTAAACCTGTTAAAGGTTTAGCAGGTTCATAATTAAGGACATTGTATGGGGAATTTGGGAAACTAAACTGCACGTATACCAATAATAATAATAATAATAATAATGTCTTCTCTGGCTCTGACGGAGCTTTCTAATGTTTAATAAGTCTTAATGTGATGACAAATGCTATTGCTTGCATTATGGGACATGTTACATCCAGTGTTTTTGTGGAGCTTGATTCTATCCATTTAAAATGGTTGTAAATGTTTCTTTTAGCCATTAACAGATCGATTAATAACAGATCGATTCACTAATAACTAAACTGTCACCGGCTGTCCCCAAATAACGGCTTGCTTTGGTAACACCAGATCCAGTTGCTGGACAACTGAGAAACACTCTGCATCAGTAAGTGAAAAACACATCAAAGGCAGGGGGCTAGTTAGCACACAAAGCTACGTTACATTACAAAACTAGACATTGGTTCAGCGTGGTGTCTTTACTTGTAAGTGAGCCCGTCTCCTCCGTTGAACAGCTGCTGTCCCGACAGCCCATCATCGGGGATGTAACCGGTCTGCCCGCTGATCAGGTAGTCCGCCATGACGTCCAAATAAGCCCTAGTCAGTCCTTCAGTTTAAACTAGTAAGAAATTAATTTAACAAGCTTCTGCGGATACACAAACAGACAACACACAGGCCCGGGAACAGAGACCCAGAACTTTCTTCTTTCGCCCCGTGTGCTGCTATCCACCCGTCGTCCTGCTCCGTGCGCCTCTGAGCAGCCAGGAATAGTTCTGTCAGGACTCTCTGTTAACGGCCGGGAACTGAACAAAAAATGTCGGTATGAAAGCTTATGTATGCCTTATCAGGCCTCTATGCCAATCAAAGCTGCTCTTCCTACAGTTCCTCAGACGAGACACGTGCATTATTCCCGTCTGACAGCGTTTCCGAGCCTGACGTCACGTCCGGCCGACCCCCCCCAATTTTTTTTTATCATTACAGAGAGAAAAGCTTTAATTATTATTATACCATATTAAAGTTATTGAAAATGTGAAGAAATTACTATTTTACAGTCATATCTGAAGAAAAGACAACTCAGTGGAACATACAGAGCTCAAGATCCCTGCATGCTTTGCGTCATGGTATATACTGCTGATATTTGGCTAAACCAGGGGTGGAGCTGCCGGTTAGCTCACTTGGTAGAGCGGGCGCACATAAGCAGAGGTTTATTCCTCTCGACGCAGAAGGTCAAGGGTTCGAATCCGACCTATGACGGTCCCCTTTCATATCTCAGCTTTCCTATCCAATAAAGGCAGAAATGCCCAAAAAGTCCTGCATTCAAAATGTCACTTACTTACTCAACAATTAGCATCAAAATACAATTTTTTTCAGTGTCATTTATCACAAGTAAATGTACTCATAATGCAGAATGGCTCCTTTTATTATAAGGTATATTATTGGATTAATTATTAATGCTTTATGTTGTTTCTGGTAAAGGTGGAGCTCATTTTAAGTACTTTATACTGCTAGACAGTTTATTCTATGACAATACATCATTATTCATGAGTTGATGGTATTTAGTTTTTATTATTTTTTGGGCTTTTCCACCTTTATTTGATAGGAGTGAAGAAAGGGGGAAGACATGCAGGAAACCCGGCCACATAACTAACGTTTTTAAATCAATGAGTTCAACATTTCCCTCTGAAATGTAGCCTGGTGTAGACGAAGTATAAGGTAGCAGAAAATGGAAAAACCCAAGTACAAGTATCTAAAAATCGTACTTAGGTACAGTATTTGAGTATATGTACTTAGTTACTTTCCACTACTGTTAAAAACAAACAAACAGGTGTATGCTGGATCCTGTAAATGTGATATCAAGATGACCTAATTTTAATAGTTTGCAGTTTAAAATATATTGCATCTCCGTCATTTAGAAAGAGGTTGGTGGATTTTCGGAAATGCAAAATGTGTCCCACTTTATCTGAACACATTCTATTTAGAGTGGTTTCCAAACATTCTACTGCTCATTGAGCTGTTATATAATGGAAAGTGCCTCCCTGTCCTGCTTTGGAATAAACACATGAGGGTGCAATCCTCCCCACACTCCATGTTACTGTGTGAAGGTGAAACTGGGTCACAAACACATAAGGTCAGGCAGAGTAGTGGATCAGTTAATACCATCTTGGCACACAATAACATAACTATATTTGGCTGTAACAGACACCCTAGGCCCTGCAAGAAAATAGGTGCCAATCTGATGACATCAGAAGTGGCCCAGGTTTCTGCAGCACGTGTTAATATGTGACTGCAGTAGTGGCTTGAGAAAAATTATAAACATTTAAAATTTGTAGAATGTAATTTTCCCCACGATACCCCAGATTCAGGCTGGGGGTAAACTGATCTGAAGCCCCAATGAAATCAATGAGTAGCACATTGATTGCTGGGCAGTGCGATGGAAACATTTTAATAATCATAAGAAATTCTTCCCTAATTAATATAGACTATACTTTAAAACAGTGATTGCATATAGCATGCATCTGTCATTTCTCCTAAGAGTGTATACTCATACCAACATTATATGAAGTTCATTATGACCAATGGGTCTGCCACCATCTACAAAAACAAGGTTGCATTTATAAATCTCAGCTGCATTTTTATCTCCAAAAGTTAGTAGTTTATTCTGCCAAAATTTGAGTCTCCAGGTGGTTTTGTTGTTGGGGATGTTATTCTTAAATTTAGGAGTTGAAACTCTAAAAGTGTCTTAAGGGGAGCAAGAAATTATTTCCCTACAAGAATCGTTAACACATCACATTGTCTTGTTAATAACCACCGCATTAGACAAACACCCTATTACATTTATGGAACACATTACATTTACTTGACTCCTATCGACCTAAAATGAAGTAAAATCCAAAGGGTTTGATCTTCCGTTTGTGTATGAGCGTATGTGTAATGAACACACGAGAGACAGGGTCCGGTTTTAAAAACTCTCTCAGTAACTCTATTTCTGTATTAATGTACAACCGTTGAAAATTACAACAATTTTTTTTGTATTTTTTTTTTTTTTAACGATCTATCAACAGCCATTTTCCAGAAGAAAAGTGAACAATGTGAGCAGGAAGAAACGAGAAAATAAAGAGCAAAATAAAGTGAGGGGATGAATGTAAAGAAAGAGAAGAGAGCACAAGATGGGGAAAGGAGACAGATTAACTGCTAACGTTTATTTTCTGCAGCGGAGTGTTTGAGCACGAGTGTGTCAATGTGTACATGGTATGTGCGTGCAAATGCTGTGTCAACATCGGGGGCGTGGGGGGGGCTGTTGTCGTGTGCATGAACGGCTGAGAGTACACTTAAGTTCATCATCTGATCAGCTGATCAGTGGAGGTGCAAATGTTAGATTTTTATGGAGAAGGTCTGGCTCACACTGTTTGGATCTACACTAGCTGAACAAAAATCAAGCAACAACATCAGTATGAGAATGTAAAGAGACAAGAATGGGACTTCTGTTTTACTTCGATCATAATGACTAGCAACTATTTGCTGGCAGTCGTAGCTGTAGGTCAGGTTAGGTACTAACACAAACAAACAAAGGGGGAAGGTGTGTTTATTGTGAAACACTGGCAACAAAATCTATATATATAAAAAAAGTTGTCTTTTAAACATTCATCTTATTCTTTTGTACTTTGTTTACATAAACATGCATCATACGTAGGAAAATACAGTATTTTGTTCATTTCAAGGAGTATGTGGGACTCTGAGGTCACCATTTTTTCACAGTAAACACACCATATACACATTTATGGCAGAAATAAAGCACCTTTACAGTGAAAGGTCTCCATAATGTGCCGTTGAGAATTCTTCATTGGGCTGTGTGAATTTGCACCTATACCACGACTACTACATCATCTTTGCTGTAATCAATGTCTTATTCATTTATGTCAATTAACCTTTTGCAGCTTAGGAGAGGCAACTTAAATTTAAATGTTTGGGGAAAAAAAGAATCAACTTTGCATGTGTTCAGGCCAATCCAGTAAGTACTACAAGTACAACTGCCATCAAGTGCCCCCTAATCATTGTGGTGTGAAAACCACCAAATACAGATCCACAATCAGCACAGTCTCCTGAAAGAAAGCGTATTCTATCTCCCACATCTTCTTTGTCTGCTTAACAAAAGCTTCGGCAACAAGCACAACCACGGTGAATGTAATGATCTGGAGCCAAAACATGTAAATGAATTGAGGAGGAGAAGAGGACGGGGAGAAACAATCGTGCCATTATGTGACTCTGCAGCATGATGGGAGTGAGGGGGGGGGGGACCACAGAAAGAAGCCGATGAGCGAGTGTAGAGAAGCAAAAGGAGGGGTCAGTATGAGACTTCACCGAGGGATGGTCATGGAGGGAAGCAAAGGCAGGAGGCAAAGAAGAAAGGAAGGACGTAAGGAGGGAGATGCTGGTGCTTTGCATTCGCGATGGAGCTTCAGGTGTCATGGAAATCCTTCAGCAGCGTGCGTCGCCTCTGCTCAGCAATATGCATCTGATTCTCCAGATCCTGTAAAAAAAAACAAAGAAACAGACGAAACATCAGTTAATGCTAAAGACACTTCTAAAACAAAACATGGACCAAGTGAAAAGTCAATTGTGATTCCTCGGCTATACTTCTTTTTCAATTCTTTACTCTTTTTTTAAATAATTAGTATTTTATTGAGTTTATTTGAACACCACTGTTACATGTAGTCAACATTGTAGTCAACATTACAATTGACATCTTAACATATATCCCATAGTGATGATACATTTTTGAATAAAAAAAAAAAAAAAAGATTAAGCCAAAAGAGGTTGAATTCTTTACTTTTAAAAGAAATTAACAAAGAGTCTACAGCCATGTAGTGGCAGTGGAGCTTAGAGCTAAATGCTAATCTCAGAATGCTTAACATGCTCCCAATAATAGCTGTATAATATTTACCATGTTCACCATATTAGTTTAGTGCGTTAGCATGCTAACGTTTTCTAATTACCAGCACTATTCACCAAGTGCAGCTGAGGCTGATGGGAACAGCATTAGCTTTGCAGGTATTTAAATAAATATATATATAGTATATAAATATTTATATAAACCAAGGTACTGGACAAATTTAAAGCTTGACCTGATGACAGCCTTAGATGAACAGTCAGAGGATCACCAAAGTTATTATAAATCATCCTGAGTGAGACATGAATGTCTGCATCAAATATCCATCCAATAGCTCTTACCCCTCTGTCACTGGCGCTGAGCTCCCCCTCGCCTCCCACCACTCCCCTCTCATAGGTGTCAGCCCGCTCCACCTTCCACGACAGGTTTTCTATTTCTGCTTCCAGCTGGGCCTGCTGGTACTCAAACTACAGAGAAAACAGTTAACACCATTAATTAAGTTGCTACATCATTTTACAATGAGTGTTCTGCAATAATGAACAGGCATGGGGAGAGGTTTCTCACCAGTTTCTTGCGTGGGCCGGACTCCATGTAATAGGCGTAAGGGTAGGTATACTGCAGTGTGTAGCGACACTGGAAACAAATAGACAAGACACAAAGTGAGACTGTGTCAGAATTAAGAAAAGGCACCATGATAATTTATCAACATGATCTTCCACTGATTCTACCACTGCACTGGTATCTACAAGAGACTGAATTGATAATAGTACACCTAAGACAAACGCACGTCATATTTTAAGTCATATGTGTCCGTCTCTCATTACTTACTTATTACCTCTTCATCTAACGCACACACACACACACACACACACACACACACACACACACACACACACACACACACACACACACACACACACACACTTAAGTGTGCGAGTACCTTAGCCAGTAGCTTTGCAGCGTTATGCAGGTACTGCCAGTCAATCCAGGTTCCCAGGTTGTTCATCACTCTCTCCTGGATCTTCTCCTGGATCCTCTGGTACGTCTGAGCCTCCAACTGCAGAGACTTGTTGTGATTCTCCCACTGGTTGGGTAAATATAAAAAAGAAATAAAAGGAATGAAATACAGAACAAATATTCCTCCTGTAAATCTAGAGCTATGCTGTATTAAAACGTCAGTGTTTATAAAATATTCCATTTGCAAGCTTAAGACAGTGTGCTGTGATATTTTTGTCCTGAGAACGGCTTTGGACACAAATGTCCCTAACAACTTTCATACAAGAGTGCAGGACGAAATTTGTTATGAGTTAATCTCCCTCAAATCCAAAAAATGAAATCATCTTTCATATGTTCCTAGTTTATGTAAAGCAGGGTTTTGAGACGTTGAATCCCAGGCTGCACAGACTTTTCCACTAGTCTCAGCATTTGGGTAGAAACAGAGAAAGAACATAAAAAGGTAGAAAAGTGTTTCTTAGTCCAGAGGGAGGAAATAAACACATCTGCAAAGCTTTTCAACCTTTACTTTTATCCAGGAAGCATTTTTGCTCTTGATTTTTAGAGCAAAACATAAATGGGGATCCAAAAAGACTCACCCTCTCAAAGTAGAACAGGTATTTCTTCAGGGCCTCTCTGGCCTGAGCCTGCTGGCTCTGGTTGACTATATCAGGGTTCTCTTTGTAGCGGCTGCACTCGTAGTATTCACTGCCGTGAGTCTTCCAGTCACCAAGACACATCCAGCAGAAGTCTTTCAGGAGACACAAAACACACATTTATGGACTCCCCACTACATACATTACACAGTATGTACAGTAAGTGACGTGTGTATCATAGGTTAAAAAACAAAAGGTGACCGAGCCTTTTCAGTGGCTGCTCCAAACCTCTGGAATAGTCTACCTATTCATGTAAGAACAGCTCGGACCAGTGAAACGTTCCAAGTCCTTGCTTAAGACCCATTACTATGCATCGACTTTCAATTCAAGTTGAGTTTTGATATCTTGACCTTTTTCTACTGTTGGTTATTTTGTATTGCATATTGTTTGTGTATATTATCTCTTTGATTTTTGGAGCTTGTTAAGCACTTTGGTCAACTATGGTTGTTTTTAAACGTGCTACATAAATAAAATTGAACTGAACTGAACATAGAACAGCCTAAAGGGTCAGCTCCATTCTTAAGTCTACAGCCAGTTTAAATTGGCTGATATTGGCTGCAGTTGGTAATACTGTATATTATCCATTTCTCCGGATGACTAACTACCTTTTGGTTTAACCAAATTCCTTATCTAAATTACTAAATCTAACTAATGAAGAAAAAGAAAAACAATACTCAAACTATAGCTTCAGAAGTTATTTAGCTTTTTTTAAATATACTTTGGGTACTCTACTCAACTATGTGCTTCTTTAAGAATGGCAGCTGCCACCATTACCCAAAAGATGCAAAAAAAAAAAAAAGAAGATAAACAAGACTTTTATTATAACCAAGCGTCAACTTTCACTTTGAATTTCTTGGAAGTTAACTTGTCTCATAATTACAGTGGATGGCTGCTTTTTGTGTATTGTATCATGCCACTAGGTGGATATAAAGGGCCTCCCAGAACAGTGAGTTCATGCATTACTGGATAATATTGGAGGTGTGAAACTGAGGCAAACTACTTACCGTGTTTGCACTTGGAGCATTGCTGAAATAAACAAAGACACAGGAGGAAGTCAAGTTAGTGAACCAGAAACATGACAAAACAACCATGCAAGGCGGCATTCAGACTAGATCAGGCAATGTGGTGAAAACGCCAGTCCTCCGATTCATTTGAGTGGGTAGTCCGTTTAGGATTCAACTTTTGGAGAAACGCAACCCGACATCACGCTGCGGTGGCCAATCCCGTAACTGGCGATCAGACTGGACACAACGGACTAGAGACTCTACGCGTAGTCACTCAATTTGGCCTTGTGCACCAGTTTAAACCCCACTGTTCTGATAGACCTCGTATCCTGGTTAGTTATTGAAAGTAAATGTGTTTTTTTTAATCACTCAATTACTTGTAGGACCCAGCATACTAGCAGCATGGCTAAAAAACGCACAACACACCCACACCGCTGCACAACCCTGCGGCTAATCGCCACAATGCCGGATCCTATGAATTCTGCCTAAGTCACATTTTTAATGAATCAGAAAAATCAGCAGCTGAATGTTTTCATACAAAAACATTTAGTACTTGATTTAACACAAGTGCTTTGTCATACATACAGCTTAGAAACTGTACGATAAAAGCAGCATATAGCAGGTAGCATATCTGAGGAGTGATCTAACCAAGTGTCAAACTATTCAATTTGAGGACTGCGGCTCTCAGAATATGAATATATTTTTAGCATCTCCTGTGTACTAGGAAAGGGCGATTTTCATCTCTGACTCACCATGTGATTGCACCCTCCGTTCTTCTCAATGCAGATATTGCACTTAGGACACTAGAGGAGAAATACATATACAAATTAGAGGTGACCCCAAATAGTCGATTATTCGATCTAAAGAGCCTGATTCAACTGCCAAGTTCACAGTGAAATAGTTGCAGGTGTAAAAAATGTGGTTAAAAAATAAAGGATCGTTCTATTCGAGCTATATGGGGGTACTGAATGTCTGATTTTACATAAAGTTCCTTGCTTTCTTCCTCCAAATAAATCGGCGATATATCATAGCCTATTTTGTAACATGTTTATTAATCAGAGCACTCACATAAGAGTGTAGCACGAGCAGAGCGCTAAATATGTTTTACATTTATGAACGATTCCCTGTCAAAATGATCAGGGGGAGGAGCTTAGAAACAGCTGTTTGCAGCTTGCAGCTCTTTTGTTTGTGTGGAAAAAAAATGCAAGACTATGTCGCAAATGAAGAAAAAATAAAATAAAAATGACCAATTGAATTTGACGATGTAAATTCTTCGTCCCGGACACCTCTTATATAAATATGATCGAATTAGAGTATGTGACAGGTTACAGCACTGTATTACAGATAATAAGTAATATACATTTTTATGCGTTTTCAAACTGTGTCAACCCTGATCGTTATTGTCCATCGAAAATATAGCATGTGTGCAAGTATGTATGTAGTATGACACACCAGTGCTTGTGTATGTGCATGACTAGATGCGCGTGTGTACACGTATAGATTCTTCATACATCTTTAGTGTGTGCGCTGATGTAGTTAGCCGTCTCGGAATCATCTGCACATTTGGTCAGCCATTTCCGGATTGTTGCACAATCTGTGGGTGCATGGTACATCTGACGGCATTTAAAACTGAGAAAGAGAATAAGAAAATACAGCAGTCAGGACAAATTCTGAAATCATAATATTTTACTAATGGTCGGTTACAGAGCTTAAATAAATAAGGGAACTTGGTGTGTTTAAGTAAATTAAATGCTCAGCTGTCTCTTTTTTCTTCAACTTCTTTTCCTTATTCTTTATCTTATACTTGGATTAGACTCACACTTCATCCAAGAATGTTATTCTTAGACTGGATAAAAACGTTGCAGGACATTCAAATTCAGCCAAAAAGTTTTAAAGATTATTTTCTGGCATTTTAGGCTTTTGTTGGATAGGACAGCTTCGACATGAAAGGGGAGAGAGAGAGTAAGAGAGAGAGAGAGAGAGAGAGAGAGAGAGAGAGAGAGAGAGAGAGAGAATGAATGACATGCAGCAAAGGGCTGCAGGTCGGAACTGAACCTGTGGCCACTGTTTCAAGGACCGAGCCTCTGTACATGTGCGGATGCTCTACCAGATGAACTACCCAGGCGCCTCAAAAAGTTTTTAAAAAGAAAACTGCAAAGAACTGTAACTGCTTTAGGATACCAAACAAAGATTCAGAGTCAATGAGAAAATGCATACAACCCTGTTTTAAAGCCAGGGGGCAAGTAACAATAATCTGACCATAGTCAAGCAATAGTAAAACTTATTAACACTGTAGTTTTTGTGAAATTGTTACTGTCAGCGTGCTGTTTTTGTGTGCGCGTCCTACCAGAAGACTTCACTGCAGCGGCTACACTGCACCCTGCGTGCCCGGGGCTCCTGCACCTTGATGACAATGGGACAGTCTGCACCTGGACACAACTGCAACTGGAAATGACTCTGCAGAGGGAGAGAGGGAGAGAGAGAGAAACAAAGCTTAAGTAACACAAAGAATGTCAAAATTAACAGATGCATCATGACAATGATGATGACATCATCAATGACAATAATAATTGCCAATCCCTGGATAAAACCTGCTGGAAGGTGCCTTGGATTAACCATAGCAGTGCGGTCTTTAAAGAGTTGATTACCCCACAAAAGTGGTTGGGTAGAGAATGAAGAAGATAGAAGATTTAAAAAATAGAAGATGAAAACTGGAAATAGTATTCTGTGGATCATCCCGAGTATCAGGGATACTGTTTCTGGAAAAAGGTGCATTTAATTTTTCCAATATTATTAGCACCACAAACAAATTTCTATTCACCTCAATTGGAGGCAGAAAGCTCAGACACAGGTTATCTGAAAACCTTGGTAAATAAAACGGAAAATGATTTTCTTTGTAATTTGGGTGAATGATCCTTTCAGAAAACGCAAATGTCTAATTAGAGATATCATCATTTGCATAAATACATTTAGAGAGGATTCAGATTTAATGCTGCAGGGTTTCCGCCAGTGTGTTGAAGGCCTGGCGGCTTAAAGAGTTTCTCTCCTTCACACTCCCTTTCCACGTGCCTCTGACGTCTCATTTGCTGCACATGCAGAACTTGACGCAGCATCTAATCAAACCGATTTAGCACAAGGAGACACACCTCAACATAGTCTCTGAAGAGGTAGCGTCTGTATTTGTCCTTCAGCTCCTCTCCTGGCAGCAGTGGCAGGACAAAGTCTTCTGGCATCTGCAGGGAACAGTCCTGAGCCATACACGAGATACCTACACACACACACACACACACACACACACACACACAATGAAGAGTCCTGAATCACTGACTTGGGGTAGTGAGAGAGCCAACATGTACACACTGCCCTACAAAGGCTGCAGCTGCTGTTTGTGTGTTTCTTTACTAATGCAGCAATAAACTACACCCATCATTTTGACTTTGTCTGTGACTAAGAAAGTTCCTCCACTTGTGTTTGGTTTAAGCGGGCTGGTTTAGTCTTACAGTGACCCAGATACTGGACCGGGGTCATCTTTCATCATAAATGTGTCCTTCGTACAGCTGATAAACAAACACATATCAGGCTCAGAAGGACTCTCGATAGAGAAACACATTTTACGGTTACGTGGACCGACTTGAGAGAGAATGTTAGAAAGTAGCACAGGTACACACATTGGGTTACTGCATTCAAATATACACATACAAAAGCACTTGTGTTCCAACACACACTCACAACTTAAGAACAGGGAGTCTGGTAAATTGTATGCACTTTACCACACAAATACATCATACTGTACAAAATATAACTGATCTGTGTACACACCCACACTTCCATCTGGTCTCAAGCATACCTTCTCTCTCAGACACACTAATAATCATAGTTAGCAGTATGCCTGCCATGTACATTTGACACCAGACAGAATTAAAAACACCCCAAGTGGACTTCTTTAGCAAGTTTTGTCTTTAAGCTTTTTAAGTGTTATTTATTTATCATCATCTGCTGTAGTTTTTCCAATGTTTTAGACACAGATATGGTAATAATAATGGTCCAAAATTATGTGTAATGGCATTTGTTTTTATTGAAAAATGTAACATCGTCTTGCGGGAGGACCCTAAACACCACGCCAAATCATGCACCTAAGTCTTCCACAAAGCTAGAGAAAACACTGCATCCAGCCAGGATCCATAGTGGTTTCTGTCATTAAAAGGGTGTATCATTAAAGGGACTGATTAAACTCACCTTGTTAAACCAAATACCAGACTTCAAACCATGCTCGTCTGGCAGAAAATCATAGGCTAAAATAAATTTCCAAAAGGATCAGAGGCTGAAACTGTGATAAAACCCTGAGCGGATTAACACACACCAACACATAAATACAAGGACATACAGACACGCATGAACAGGCACTTAGGAGCTCACATCAAACAAAGTGTGACTCACCCACTCTAATACCAGCTTTGACGACTACACATACACAAACACTCACCCACTCCAATGCCATCTTTGACCAGGACAGTGCAGTGCTGCTCCCAGCATGCTTTGCAGAAGGAGTGCTGGCAGGGCAGTGCCAGCAGGGAGTCTCTCCGTACGACCTGTAGACACACACCACACTGAAGGGACTGAGGGACCTGAAACACAGAAATCATAAACATGTCGTCAAACACAAGTGTTGTTGCTACAGATTAATCTACTTTTTTTTTTTTTTTTAATTATGAACTCAACTGATTGCTTAGTATATATATATATATATATATAAATATAATTTACAGGGTTCGTACACCTTTTCCAAGGTCAAATTCAAGCACTTTAAGCACTTTCAAGGTCCATTTTAAAGCTTTTCCCAGCACCTTACACCACCGTAAATTACATACCAATACATAGTCAAAATTATTATTTAGTGTTTTTATCACATTAAACGAGATAATGCTATAAACAGACAAAATTGTGTTTCGAAATAGCAGAAGGATCTGAGGCCTGTACTGCGAAGCAAGATTTGGCGTTAACGAGCTAACTTCAGGTTCAACCCAGGGTTTTCTGTACCACGAAGGTGGATCACTTGTTATCGGGTTCAATCGCCGTGGTAACTTATGCTGAACGCCTAACCTGGTCGGGAGCAGGTTATGTTGGAGATTAGAGAACAACCGGTGTAAAAGCACCGCCTACTAACCAATCAATACTCGACTGATAACGGCGTCACCGTTCTTAGATCAGCTGGAGCTCGGTGGGTGGAGAGAGAGAGAGGTGCGCTCATAAAAGTTAAAACATTTAGAGACCGACAACCCCGTTAACATTCCCTGATGGGTATTTTTATGAAAGATATAGATTTTCAGCAGAGGGAATTACATATAGGCTATTTGTCGGCTTCTTGAGCCGTGTGTTGCCAATGCGCACATCGGTTTAAATTATGTTTTTATGTTGTTTTTTTTTATTTTCTCTCACAATCGCGTACCACTGCCAGGGTTGACAACTGAAATAAAAGCCTAAAGCAACGACCGTTTATGGAGAGCAAAAGTGTAATTATATATGGTCAGATCTTGTGCCTGACTGATGGGGAAGTGACCAGTTTAGTCTAATGTATTGTAGTGGGTGTACTGTACTGTATATTGGCCAGAATCTGCCTTTGGGGGAGGACGGGGGCATATCATAGTGGGGGGTCATAGTGGGAAGTTTTAGGCATCGACTTCATTTCCTGCATTCCGATACACTTTTGACTTTGCCACTTTGAGTGGGCTGCCAGTGCTGGACCAGCGCCCTGAGCGGTTGGGGGGGTACGGTGCCTTGCTCAAGAGCACCTGGCAGTGCCCAGGAGTTGAACTGGCATCTCTCCAGCTACCAATCCACACTCTGTACTTTGGTCCGTACTGGGACTTGAACCAGTGACCCTCCGGTTCCCAACCCAAGTCCCTACAGACTGAGCTACTGCCTCCCCGAAATCAAAATGTAATAGAAAGTACATTACGTGTCACTGGGCATTTTTAAGTGGGTATATAGACATCCTGGAGCTTACTATCACGTAGACTACACTACTGGAAGTGATATTGATAGGATAAGCGTTGTGATTTACGCAAAACAGCGTCGGCTATTTTTGCCAGCTTTCCTTCCTGCATTTTGCCTGTAAAACCGTGTCTGTGTTCTTCATATTTATGTAAAATATGCTGCTCTGGTAGATGTTTGCGATTGGTCGTGGTGCGCAAACACCGCTTCTTTTATGTGAACGCGCGCGCCGCTGGATTGGGGAAACCCTGGGTTGATTGAACTAGTTGTTAACCAGCGTCGTGATACAGGTTATGCGGGACCGTGGTTGTTAGGGTTAGTGAAGCCAGATAATTGAAATAAATCCAGAGCTTGTTGATCTTGATTTGTAGTACAGGGATCAGATATCTTCATGGTTCATAACATAACATACAGTAAGACAGGTATGGAGAGTAGCACTGAGTGGGAGGATTTGAGCCAAATGACATGCAGCTGGGTCATTCTGTGTCAAATCAGACAAAATCCAGGAAAACAGTTGCTGCACCCTCTTAAAATTTTGCTCAAAGTTTATGCTACCCTTAATGTCAGTCTTTTCACACTTTTTTTTCCAAATCTAGGGCACGCCGTACAAACTTGTAATGGTTCAGTCATATTGACATGTTTGTCTTCTACCCTACAAAGTTTGGGCTGCCTATAAATAATACTTTTCATTATATGATTGTCCAAATATTGCTTCCCAGATAATATGATTTTCAGGCTGTAAAACTGAAGTAATTTCAAGGGCTGAAAATATGAACATGACAGGATTTGAACAGAAATATTTTACAGGCCTTGGTTTTGGGACACATTCTTGATATAGAGGTCTGAACAAAATCTGAGACAGTGCAACAACAACAACCTGTAATTCCATTTTAACCCAGAAGACTTTGACAGTGCACAGGCACCTGCCTGATAAATAACATTTTTTTATTTCATTGCCAAGACATATACATGTATCTACTGGAATAGAGCAGTGTAAATATTGCATAAGGCCATCCTCAACCTTACAGTAGGCTACCTGTATGACACAATTTCGGTTCAGCAATCAACGATTGTTATGTATTGGGCTAACGTTTGCAGGTTTTAATTTGTGGCTAGTTAACGTTACATCTACTGTGATGTAACTTTGGCTATGTTCACTGCATATTCCACAAATGAACGTGCCATAACGGACATGCAATACTAACATTACATTTTCACACCTACTCTCAGTCACTTAGCCTGCGAATTCCTAGCTAGCAGTTACTAGCGTAAACAAATGGGCACTAACGTGTACAGTACATACAGTAAGTACAGTAGGCTACTTCAGTTGCCTTACTTGAAACTTACTTCATGTGACTCGAGAGCGCAGACTCGCCCATTGTGAAAAGCTGCACGTCTTTTTTGCAGACTTTACAAGAGGCAACACGTGGGGTTTGTCCCCGTTTAATCCATAATTTGTACTTTTCATCTTCCAGCCAACGTTCATTGAAACGACAACTTCCCAGCAGCAAATTTACGAATCCCACTATGGCCACGCCAAGACCTGCCCTACGAAGCAGCTTGATTGGCATTTGGATAGCCGACCTGTACAAATGGGGTTACGTTACCTTGCATAAGCATGGACGCTTGGCCAATAAATACTATTAAAGGGCGGGTCTTGGCGTAGCCATAGTAGGATTCGTAATATCGCCTCCCGGCATGGTGCAGTAGTGATTTCATGGGGGTGGAGTCACACCTGGCAGATCGCAGTCACACATGCAAGCGAGCAGGTTTCATTTAAGGCTCTCCAACATTTTATTTCTCCATTTAATAAACAAACTATTCAGTCAGATAGGTATTTGTTGTGAAAGAAATACAGTTACAATTTCAAGCATTTTCAAGAATTTTATCCAAAATGTAAGCACTTTTCAAACCTTGAAAACACAAAATCAAAATTCAAGCATTTTCAAGGATGTCAAGCACCTGTATGATCCCCGCATGTAATAATAAAATAATGCTATATTGCCATCTCACGTTACCACAGTGATGTTTTCAAAATGTCTACACTGAATTTCTTCAATTCTAATGACGAGAAACTGAGAACAGCAACACATCCTCCCGTTTGAGAAGCTGTAACTAAGAAATGTTTGGGACTTTATCCTAATAAATTATTTAAATGGTTAGTCAATGACCAAAATGTCCATATATTCTTTTGCCAAACAGCTAACCAATTTATCAACAGAATCAAACTGCTGCATGTTTGATACCAGATGACAATTTGTCCTTAAAGTTAAATTTGCTGTGAATGTGGGTACAGCGGTAAATCAGTGGCTACAAGAAACAACTGAATATTGATTCCAACTTCAAACTACTCATTTTACCCACAGTGAACAATTTTGTAAAGGATTTTATTTCTTTATTATGGCTTTTACATTATGTACAGCCTGAAAGGTTTTACTCAAAGTAATGTTCACACAAAGGATGGACGAATGCTTCAAGAACCAAGCTAATAACCAATAAACAGTCTTATAGTAATTCGTAGCGCGGTCACAAGATATGAATGGTATAAAAAAAATCGGAACAAAAAAGGTATGAACAAAGCATGTAAACAGTATTTGTGTGTATAAGCCCTCATTTATTGCATGTGGCCTGTTACTTACCGTGACTGATCTGCAGGTGTTGCTGGGCTGGACCAGAGCATCCGACAACAGCAGAGACAAGTTGGACTTATATCTGTGGGGAACATGGAGAAAACCAAGAGTTATTCAAGGATGAGAAACTGAAATATATAAAACTGCAATGCAAAGAAACGAGAGGGAGAGAGACAGAAATCATAGAAAGATAATAAAGAGCCAGGAGAGTGAGGAGAAGAAGGTACAGGAGAAAACTAAAAGATGACAGAATTATGAGAATAAAAATTATGGAGGAAAAAAAGTGGGGAGAGGGAGGCTGAATTAAAGAAGCTGAGAAGGAGTGATGAAAAAGAAAGACTGCAAGAAAGAAAATGAAAAGGGCAGGAAGGGGGAAGGAGCAGAAGGGCATACCTGTCCAGTATTTGTGAAACCTGCCAGTGCAAATGCACCAGGATCAGTTTTGCTACCGCTGGTAAAACCTGAGAGAGAAAGGGACACATGAGTGACTCGGCTGTCTTGACAGTCAGCTAATCTGTAATGATACACAGCTCTTATATCCCCAATTTGCCTATTTTTTTTTTTTTTTACTGTAAGGACTTCCTTCTTGATGAGAAGGAAATATTTGATCATTCTGACCATGCTGTCAACACTGATAATGCAAGGTTTCAAATAAAGCAAATAACTTCCCAACAAAATACAACCAAAAGAAAAAGTATCAATGACACTTTTTACAATTGAGTAAAAACCTAAAATGTTATTACATATTCTCAAAAGGTAAAGTTTTGCTTTTGTTTTATACTGTTGTATATTCAATACCATTTGCTTTATTGATCACTGCCATGACAAATTAAGCTACTTGAAGACTTCACTTTGGACTGTGACATTATATATACAAAAAGATCAGCTGCCATCAATTAAACAAATAGGTAGCTTTGTTTATTTATAATAAAAACATATGTATACCATACATACAATACACCGTTTCAAAACAAAAAGCTGCCACAACTCTATTAACACCCCTTTATCTTGATTAATGAATTAGATGCCTAGAAAATCTAAATGTAGTTCAGGCACTGATATCCCTGCTGATGACTTGATGTATTTTCTCAGCTGTAACTGTACAGTGAATATTAGATGAGAGAGGAATATAACTCTAATAAGTAAGATATATAGTGTTACTTTAGCATATCACCTAGTACTACAGGCCAGACATATATGATTCATAAGTCAACAATTAAAATCCAGTCAAATGGAGAGAAAAAAACTGAGAAGTGCTCCCTTCGTTCACCTACTGCCATCAAGAAACACACAACTGCTCCTATGGGAGCTGCTCAGTTCTGCTAACAGGAGACTGTTGTGCTGTGCTGCTCACAGGTGTGAATATGTATAATTATGTACAAGTGTGAAGTAAGTTACTGCAAAACAGCATGCAGACTGAATAAAAAGAGCAAAGAAACTACTCGTAGGCCCTTTCCACAGCAAACATTTTGACTTGTCATAGTAGGAAAAGCAGTGTTACTGATAGCATTAATGATGGCTCTGCTCTATACATGTGTCCTATGGCAGTGTGACAGTGAGCCAGCATGCACAATGCAGCAGCCTGAAACTAAAGCAGTTAAACTGCATTCAGCCATCATTAATTTGATTGTTTACACCTTTATTTTCCTACAGCGACAAGTCAAAATGTCATCTCTGGAAAGGGCTTATTGTAAAGCATGAAAGGCCAGGTTTAACACGACAGAACCTCATGATCACTGTGAGTCAGTCTCCTTCAGTCTTTCTGAATGTATTAATATTAATGTGTGCACTCAGAACAATGTAAACAGTCAGACTGAGATTATAATTTGCCTGTTGTGAGAGTATACTCACTCAACTGTTTCAGGCTGATCATTTTAATAGAAACACAACCTTAACCAACTAAAGGGCAGCCATGCACAAAATAGTTTGATAAAGCTAATAAAACAATACCATTTTTAGTAAAGCATTTCTTTCTGTATTTGGAGAGAGACAATTCTTTTCTAGTTGCTACATCGCAATAACAATTTTGGAACAAAAGCATTAGCAACTCAGGTAGTGACTATCAGGACTCGCTGTACATATAAGTGGTCTTGTGGTACTTTGGAAACTCATACTTCTATTTGATACAAAATGTATTGTATTGATTATAATGTTACTGCTGCTACACTGCACATATCTGTACATGTTGTTCATACATTGTTCATATTACATAGCCATATTTATTCCGCTCTTATAAGGGAACTGCTAATACACTGCACACATTTATATTTAATTTATATTACTCTAAACCACCTTCTGTAAACCAACTGTACACTACACTATATTTCTTGTCCTGTCTATACTTGAATATCATTGTACTTTTCTGCTCTTTTTGCACTTCTGGTTGGATGCAAACTGCATTTCGTTGTCTTTGTACTCTGCACAATGACAATAAAGTTGAATCTAATCTAATGTAGACCCATAAAGCTTATTTAAACTGACTTTGTATTCTCAGAGAAGGAATTACCATTTTATTTCCATTAATGAGCTTTGATATTTAATTCTCGTGCAATCCTCTTATGACTGAAGCAGAAAAATATGTCAATTAGATAGAGAACAAATAAAAAGTGTGTTCGCCTTAACACGGTAGCCCTAATCATGGACAGTAGGAGCATGGTTTAACGTGCTGAGACAAATAAGAATAACCAGACTACGTCTGTTCCTTCTTTTGCGCCATTTTCTTAAGAAGAAATTACATCAGCATGGTTCTCATTACTGTGTTGTGCAATACACAGCCAAAAGCAGAATTTTGCTTTGAACTGCTTTACTCATGGTCATATAAAGTGTATGGTGGCCTGTGAGGATAAAGTCTGAAAGCTAGGTCTGTGTGAAAGGTTATGAACATTTTTGCTTTTTCAGATCTTGCTTTTGCAAATGCTACAATGAAAAGGAATTCATTCTCCGGATTATGACAGTGCAGCCACACACAACCCAGCAACAGACACAAGCTCACCTTCAGTGCAGCAGCCACAGTGTTAACCTCCTCTATCAACACCCTCTGACTCTCTTTGTAGGTCAGACAAGTGAAAAGGTACTCCTCTGGGTCAAAGGAGTCCGCGCCCTGTTGCTCAACGTCGCTGGCCACGCCCTCATAGTAGGCTTCAATGTCGCCCGGATCCTCCTCTTCTCCTCCATCGTCCTCATCATCCTCTTCTTCAGAGTTCACTCCGAAGTCTTCCTCGTTGCTGTCCGACGCCTGGCTGTTCATGTCCACAGACATCCAATCGATTGAATCAATCACCCGCACAGGTAGACGGTCCGCCTACCTGTCGGATCCAGCTCCCCGTTTCTCCCCGCACCTCTTTCCGCCTGCTTGTGTCACTGTTCAGAGACACCCCGTCTTCCTGAGGCGCGCAGAGAGCGCGCTCAGCAGCAGCGGAAGAAACAGAAGAAGTCACACTCTCCGTCACTCATTTGGAAAGTTGGTTACAAGTTGATCTGAGGAGAAAAAAAGACTGAAGAGGAGAGTAGAAAAGGAATGAATAAATAAGTGAGGAAGAGAAAGAAAGTAATACAGGAAAAAGTCGGGGGAAAAAAAAACATGCATAAGTGATCAAAATTGTTAATTATTCCTGCAGGATATTCCTAATATTTGAATAAATTTAATGCAATTATTTAATAAAATTCTGAATCAACTAACAGTGTGGGTCTCCTGCAAGATTAGACTATGTTGAACTGGGGCTGATAACAATGTCCCCACATTCTGCCCATATTTTTGGAATATTTCCCAAACTATTCAAATGTATTGTCTAGATGTATTCAAACGTGCTGGACAGGCCCTACTTCTGCTCCTCATGTCTGCCTTTAGTTTTGGATTCAACTTCACAAACACAGGATTTTATATCAGCTCTTGCCCATATATCCTGTATTTTCAATCCTACTACACTGTAGATCTGATAAAACACGTGTGGGACACAAGGCAAGAGTTAAGGCTTAAAACACGGTTTAGAGGATTAGCTGACGATGCTTTAGCCTTTAGGGATGAGGGAAACATACAAACCGTAACTGTACTTAACTTGGTGACAAACCGTAAAGTAAGATTGGGCACATAACAGGAGAACAAAGTATGTCTCAACTGGAATTAAAACCAACTGCAAGCACACAACAACAAAGCAGTAATGCATGACTGGAATAATAATAATATAAATGATGGCATAGAGAAGGCAAAAACCTTTTTACATGTATTTTGTCTATTAATCTAATTGATGATGATCATTGATGCACATATTTTTTTTTTTAACACAGATTTCTCCTACGATGGCTTTCAAAATACTGTCAGTTAAAAAACTCAGTAGTGAACATCACCTTTACATACAGATTGTTAGTTATTGCCTTGTTTTACCCCAACATCACCCAGCTCTTTGCCAAAGCA
The DNA here is from genome assembly GCF_008315115.2 of Sander lucioperca. NCBI lineage: Eukaryota > Metazoa > Chordata > Actinopteri > Perciformes > Percidae > Sander > Sander lucioperca. Next base: position 10,160,588 of record NC_050184.1, read on the forward strand.
ATACAATTCCTTTGAATGTAGAACTTCCCCAGCATTGCTGTGCCAAATTGTATGTCTTTGTCAGAATGGGGGTTCCCTTTCCGCGCAGTTTTATCACTGTCCTATTGTGTTTTTTTGAATGTGGGTGGGTAGCTTTTTTTGGGGTAGTGTTTTTCTCCTTACCAAAACGTGTCTTCGCACCATGTAACATAGTTCATAACTAAAGGGGGTATACTCTGAAGATGTTACGAACTTTGATCACAGAGGCCGTAAGTAGGCTTGTTTCGACATGTGATTTGTATCCACTATGGTTAAAAAAAAACATCGGATCAAAGTCGTTTGCTGGCACCGGGGATCAAATGTGACTTCGCAAATATCCACCTGAATAAAAAAACAAGGTTAGTCGGGAAAGACTGCTGCCAGCTGGCCCCGGTGCCAGCCCAGTGACTGGCGAATGCTTGCATTCTGTCCGGTCCAGGCTAAAAATAGGCAGCCGACTAGGTGACACACATTTTGCCAGGCTAACGTTATTGTATCACGGCGACTCAGCACAGTTTTGATAACACGGCTTGGGGGATGGGAAGTAAGATGCTCGGGGAAGGATTGGGCAACGTAAAAAAAACGGCTTGGTTGTTGCTGGGCATCGGCCTTTCGGTCCGACTTCGGTGCAGAAATTAAAAACGGCAGTAAAGTCCAATCCACAGAACGGCTGGCCAATTTACTGTTGGCCGGATTAGCTTCCTGGCTAGCGTGCTGGAGGCTAGCTATATTCAGCAGCGAAGTAACGGTATGCCAAACCCACGAGTTAGGCGAGTTAAATTGTTGGATACTTTAAGAGCAGGCTAGCAAAATCCTTTAAGAAAAAGTTAATTTAGTTCTCCAACAATACTTTACAACATAGGAGCTAGCCCGGTTAGCCACCCCCTTGTCGTTGTCTTCCACTGTGCCGCCGCCTCTCACCCACTTTACTCCGGGGATTGAGATGTAAACAAGGCCCTCGAGCTCGGAAGTAAACAGGCACATTTATACAACTGCTGCATTGACTTCCACTGGTTAAAGTCGGTGGTATTTACCTCTCAGAGAAGCGTCGGCTCTGCCCGCGTTAACAACCAGGAGTGTTTTTTTTGTGTGGGGAAATCCACAGAGCGATACACACCGTCCGCTTGGCTGGTAGGCGGAAGATCGACAGTTACAGAGGTACTTATCAATGACGTCACTTCCGCGTTTATCATGCCAGCCTCCTCTCTCTTCTATGACATGCAGCCGTTTCAACTCATGCATTAATACTGTCCATTAATACTTCAGCAGTATTACAAGAATGGAGCAACATCTTTTAACTTCTTACAAACAGACATCCATATATTACAGGAGTTTCAGGGGTTCATTTAATATGCATTTCAACAACCAGGATTTATCGAATTAAATTACCTCACGTGGGTTAGTGTAAATGTCTTAAAGAAAACATATTCGTATAGCAACTTAAACATGTATCTGAACATTTTGAAGTGTAGACATTATCATATCAAAAATGTGCAGATCTAAACCGCTCGTTACTTTCCTTGCTTGCACGTGGCACATGTTGGACTGAAACTGCAGGTGCTGTGGCTCTGCAACTGAATAGAAAAATTGCATTCAAAGTTTAATAGCTCTGAGGGTATTAGGACCGGTGGCTTTAGAAACAATGCATTGCCCTGCATTTATTGGCAATAATTTAATTTTTAGTCTCATGGCCATTGTAATTAGTCAATATTTGTTTATGCTAGACTTGATGATTTAAAGTTAATTGGGTTTTTAATATATATATATATATATATATATATATATATATATATATATATATACATATATATATATATATATATATATATATATATATATATATATATATATATATATATATATATACACACACACACATATATATATATACACACATATATATATACACACACACACGTACAGAATCCCTAAAACTAAATTGAACCGTTTTAAATATTCCTTTGTACCAGTCTCCAAGTTTAAATCCAAATTTTAAATAGATTTGTACAATTTGTAATTGTAGGCCTGAGAAGTGTGCAATAACTCTGTGTTCTGTATTTTATTTTATTTTATTTATTTTTTGTCTGTAATGGCAGCTACTACTATGCACTACGCACTCTTAAGTCCATGACAAATTTCCCCTAGGGGACAATAAAGTAGTAGTATATATATATATATATATATATATATATATATACACACACATACACACACACACACACATACAGTATATATATATATATATATAACACATATGTATATGTAACAAAAGCAAACATGGATAACAAAATGTATTACTACAGCATTAATTTGGGTTGTTTGCTTTTAACTGATATTTCAACATTTCTTAGAAAAATACTTTCCATACAAAAACTGTTTACAACTTTAAATACAGCCATCATCTGCTGTGTACAAACACGTATAGAGACACAAGGTGTGAAACAGTGACAAAAGTGTGAAAGAGATGAGTAAGAGGCTGAATGTGAGGGATAGAGAATACAGCAGGAACAAATGAACCTCCAGGGATGTAGCAGCCTAACAAGGAATGAGAGAAAAAGAGGAAGTACAGTATTTGTGAGAAATCATGACTAAGGAATCATTCAACAACTTCTTAACTTCAGTTTTAGTTTAAACCTAAAGGGAAGGGTTACATGGTCCTTGTGTGCATCTGTCTGTCTGTCAGATAAGTGGATGCTACAACCCAAAAACAGTGACATCCACTCAAGAGTGCAGAGTAGCAGAGCTACAAAAACATGGCTGTTTGTGCTAGTTCCTGAAAATGTGATAACCAGGAGATACAGTTTTCACGTAATAATAACAGTATAAGTTTCTGTTTTCATTGTGTCAGCTTACATAGTGTACAGTCCAGCCAGTAACAATGGCTGTGGTCCAGTTGGTCGTCACGTGGTGGCAAGGTTGGGGAAACATGCTTATATGGAATGAGATGAAATGAAAACAGTAGCAGGTAGTGGAGCCACTCCAAAAAATATGTTAATTTGCCTGCATTGTTTGTAGTGTTGTTGGTACATGGGTATTGTGTTTAATTGCTACCCAAGACATCAATTCAAGTCGGCATAAGCTGTATATGCCATTTTGTGTGCTGAACTGAGAGGGAAACCATACCCACCGGGCTCAAACTAGCACATCAAGTTTTGGAGCACACCCACTGAATACTTGCAAGAGGACTGAGTGTATAATGTTGTGTGGACATTTTCCTGCTCCTCCTTTCATGCCGTTTGTTTTCTCCGAGGCAACTTGATAACACTTTTCTGCACAAAAGCACATGTGTCAACTTGCTGAATTTGATATTCACCTGTGTTTTTCCCCCCCTGGCATGTGCTACATTTCTACTAATCTCTCGTATAAAAGCCTAACAGTACATGAGCTAATGGTTTAATGCATGTATTATCACCACTGGAAGAAACAGATCTGCAGCGCACTACCCAGCATTTTTCCTCTCTTTCCTCTCCTGCTTATCGTGTTACAGCCAAATGTTCCAGGGATGACCAAACTTGCAAAAATGTATTCCAAATTTGTTCCACCTGGGGCAAACTTTATCCTGCTTTTTGAACATCTTCCAGAGTAAATATCAGGAGCAGCTTCTTTGAGAGCAGAGTGTAATCAACTTTGATTTAACTAAAGTCGAGTGCAGTTTCTGATATCTGACATCACACTTTCTCAAATGGAAACAAATGTTTCTCCTGTCCTCTCTTTTCTCGTTTTGTTGTCTTCTTCTTCTTCAGTCCGCTGATGCTCCCTCCTTCCTCCTCTGCTTGTCTGTTCTGGGGCCAGGACATGGCCAGAGTCTCAGACGCTGTCATAGCTAATGGACTTCCACCCTCAACCACTTCCTCATCTGACGAAAGCCCGCCGGTCTCCTCTCCGTGAGCAAGGCCCCCCAGCCACTGGTTCTTCTTTCCGTATCGCTGTTTAAGTCTTTCTCTGATCAGGAGCCCCTTAACCAGCAAAGTCCAGTTGGAGATCACCCTCTTTTCTTTTTTCTGGAAAGTGGAAGAGAAGGTGATGAGGTGTTTTGGTGCTGAACAGGTTTTAAATAACTGGATTTGCTTTAACTTGAAAATAAGCTGGTTCTTGATAACTAAAGTGCTCAACTTAACTGCAAAAAAACATCATAACTGCATGGTCACAGAAAGTTATTAGCTTCTACTCAATCAGTCAGTCTCACACACCTCTTTCTCCTTCTGTTTCTGAATCTGTTGTTCTTCCCCCCAGGCCGCTCTGAGAATCTCCTCATGCTCCTCACACACAATGTAACCATCAGTCCTGAAACAAACACACACACAAAGAAAGTATAGATTTTGTCCCCTTACATTTAACACATTTTCATAAAAACTGCATTTTTGTATCTTCTTTTTTCAGTAGAAGAGTAAACAATTACAATGTGCAGACTTTGGTGTGTGTGACTGATTATTTTAAATATTCACATCTTACTATGCAAATGTACACAATAGTGTAGTTTTACCTAAGAGAACAAAGACAAAGAATGAAAAAGCAGAAACTTTCCTGAGCAGGCAACAGACCTAACAGCAAAACATAAATAAACCAGATCATGTGCAGCAGTTTTTAAAATATTTGTGTGAATCAAAACAAACTAATGACATGAAGACTTGCTCATCGAGGTCTCTCAGTGTTGTCTTACACAGCGTGAGAGTATCCTCCATGGAAGTCGAAGCCCGTGACTGCAGGGGCTGCGTCCATGTTCAGCTTCCTTGCCACGCGGTGCAGGTTGGGTAGCTTGAGGTGAACACAGCCCACCGGTAACATACAGGGCCTAAACAGGTAGACGTTACCGTAGTCGTTACGGGGAACCTGAAGGGAAAAGACACAGACAACATTTAAACAATACTGCACTTCACATTTTCTTCTAAAATTATTGGTTGTTTATTAAATGTATGTTCCATTTGATCTGCTGTATAATAATATTTGCTGCTACAGTGACCATATTTCCTCACAGTTATCATTCTAGTCCACAAAGATGGTTACCTTCCCATCCACAGCTATAGGCGGCTGGTACTCTTCAGTCTGCCATTTTCCAAACAGAGCCAGGTCATTCGCATCCTTCTGCTCAGTAGCCATCCTGGCTTTACGGGAACGATTAGAGAAACCCTTCACCATCTGAAAGATTGAGAGACAGTGGCGTGGTTATACACATTGTCTCTTTATCAACTCAGTTCAATCGTACAGCAACCAAACACTGCAATTTGAGTCCTACCACAGTTTCAATCACAGTTGAGGCTAAACAGCTTATATGTCCTACTGTGGGCGCCCGGATACCTCAGTTGGTAGAGCGGGCGCCCATATATAGAGGTTTACTCCTCGACGCAGCGGCCCGGGTTCGACTCCGACCTGCGACCCTTTGCTGCATGTCATTCCCCCTCTCTCCCCCCTTTCATGTCTTCAGCTGTCCTGTTGAATAAAGGCCTAAAAATGTCCAAAAAATAATCTTTAATATGTCCTACTGTGTCACCACAGACAGGTTATTCTACTTAAATTCAACTACAAGCACAAAACCATGTCTGTGTCAGTGTACTGTCTATAAAAATGTAAATAATAAGATGCTTGGCTGTGTCTTTGTTTTCCTGCAAAGCACTGTACATGTTAACATTAGCATTGTGTCTAATCTGCGCCCACTGGCTGAAATATTAAAATGCAGACTCACTCAGTTCTGGCTCTTGCTGCCTGCAAACTTGTCCCTACCATCAGTTCATTGATCCAATTAAGACAAAATGAGATGTAATAGCATCATTGCTCCCCAAAGTCACTGACAAGAACTTAGCTTTGCAAAGTCACACATTTAACTTTGTTAAATGTGTTTTGCATAACTCTTCATGCTTTAAAAAAACATTTTAACATCTCAGTAAAATTAGTCTAAAACTACAGTGACTTTGGTCTACACTGTAGAAATCAAGTATGTTTTCTCTTGAAACTGAATAATATGCTACGCAGCAAGGTACAAACTTGCTCTTTGGAGCTCTCAATTCAATTGTTTGGTTACAAATGACATAGGTGATTATATGTCACTTTCACAGCTCAAATCAACCAGACCTCATCCACTTCAGTATGAGGAGGGAATCTATATTGGAAGAAAGGTGGTTAACTATGTTAAAACTGTGTGTTGAGTGGTTGTATGAACATCAGTGGAGTGTTGATTTATATTAAAATGAATAGATTGTGACCAAGTTTTCATTTTGAGGTTAACTGTTGTTCCTCTTAGTTGGTAACATTGGTCAAGAATCATGCAAATAAAGACTGGACTGATTTGACAAGAGTGGGATTAAGTTAGAGAGGAACAGAATTAAGGGAATTGATGAATGGAGGAGAAAAAAGAAGAGAAACAAAAAAGAAGAACAAATTTGAGAAAAATAATCTCTCTCACTTTATATGGCTCCTCTCCTAGCCTGACAGTCCGCGCCTCTTTGAGCCAAGTGTCTCTGGAGTGGAGCGTGTGTACACAATCCCTAAAGAGAAAGACGATTTAAACATGATAAGAATAATAAGAAATCATTTATTTTTATTTGCCTCGAGAATTTTATTCATGGATTGAGCCCAATGCAATTGTATATGTAAGTAAGTATGAACAGTGCCTAACAAACACCAACAGTCAACAGCAGATGTAATTTACTGCTAGCAGATCACTATTACCATGTGAAAACCACAGCTTCAAGCACATTTTAAAGCACACAGTTTAACTAATCAAACAGCACCACCAGGTGGACACTGATGCTCACAGCCACAATTAATTCAGACACGCAGGTGGTCATTAGCTGTGTCCCAATTCAGCTGATCTTTCAACGCACCCGGCCGAAGAAAATGTGTCCTTCAGACTGAAACTGTGATCCTTAAACAATGAGATAGTCTTACCTCTTGCACACCAAAACTCATGTAGCATTCAGGTGCTTCTTCTCAACTCTTAAAGTAAAATATTTTCACGTTCATGACCAGGACCCAAGTGTAAATACCAGTGGTAAACTGGGTCAACTTCCATGATGCCCTAGTTTACAGTGCGAGCGGTCACGTTTCAGTTCAACACATTATGTACTACAGTCTTCCAGAGTAACGGCCAGTGTCCATATACACCCTGTGATTTACAACATGTCCAGTTTGCTTACCCAAAACAAACAGCGTAGTGTATTCCTGGTTTTTATAGAGTATCCCTGCTACTACTATTATTACTAGTCATAGTTATATTATCTTTTTTGTTACTATAATTGCCACTGTTCATCAAGGCCACTGCTAGAATTATTATGATCTCTCTCTCTCTCTCTCTCTCTCTCTCTCTCTCTCTCTCTACTGATGACCACGAATGATGACCAAGTGTGCAAATACCTAGTATATAAGAAGCGGCCACATGAAATTTCCAGACGGTAAGAGGCTTGTGTGAACACCCTGTAAACAACTGATATTGTACAAATGTCCTATGGGATCCTGAGAGCTGCAGAGTATAAATATGTTGTGTCCTTCAAATTCAACAACATAAGGTCGCACTGCACTGCTGACTGTTTTACTACTGACCTGGAGTACACCAGCTCTCCCCTGCAGTATCCCAGTACAGTGGCTGTTGAAGGGTAGATAGCTTCATATTTCAGAAGGTGTCTCTTTAAGGCGTAGAGCGGGTGGTTCTTATACTCCACTATTGAGATCGGCAGGGGTTTGTTCAGCAGCTTGTTCTGGAGCTGGGTGGCCAACATGGGGAAAACACAGCGAGAAGATGGGTGGTATCAGCAAGTATAAAAGGAGAGTTAAAACAGTTATAAATGAGAAAAAGATGGAAGAAGGTTGTATGTGTATAAAATAAATCATTGGTATATCTGGTCTGTCCAGTCGACCTGTCTGTCTGTTTGTCTCACCTCCTTGTCCTCCTTTCTGTCCCTCTCGTCCTCAGGTCCCAGAAACGGCTCGAGCGTTTCCTCCCACCAATCTTCATCCACCCGTCTCTTCCTGGACGATGTCAACCAGGTGGGGTCATACTTCCTCCCCAGGTCCTTCACAAAGCCGTCCCCGTCCACCGACACCACGTACGTCACCGGTGCTGTTGCATTCTGGGAGCAGAGGTGAGGCATCTCGACACCATGTTCCACATCTACGCAAAGCCAGGAGGAAGTTTTCTCCAGATACACCTCCAACCACTCGTCCGCTCCAGGCCCGTCCTTCTTTTTTCCACTCCTTCGCTTTGTTCTGTTGCCTGTCGTTCCTTCTCCTTCTTCTTCATCATCTTCCTCCTCTGCCTCCCACTCTTTGCCCTCCTCGTCTTTTACCTGTTTTTTCCCTCCACCACTCCTTCTCTTCGGAGCTGCAGTATTCTTGCCGTTGGTCACTTTGGCTTTGCTCTTCTTCTTTTTCCCCTTGGTGGATTTAGCCCCTCTCTCTGGATCCTCACTGTCTTCCTCACTGGTTGCCTGAAAGTCCTCCTCATCACTAAGCCCCTCCTCCTCTTTTTCTGCTTCACTGTCACTTTCTTCCTTGTAGCTGACTTTTGAGGCGATGCTGCGGCGTTTAGAGTTCTTTGGCCTTTGCCCTCCTGATGTTATAACCTTCTCCTTTTCCTTCGCAGTCTCCTCTTTTATGTCTTTTGTCTTTGCTTTCTTTCCTCCTCCGTCTCCATTTATCTTCCCCCCTCCAGCTGGTCTCTTGGTGCCAGTAGAGACCTTTGGCTCAGGGGAGGTGGTCTTGGACGTTTGCTGGCTTGTGTTGCTTTTTCCTGGGGCACCGGTAGATGTTCTAGTCCCTTTGCCCTGGAAAAAGGACAAAGAGATATTTATATTTATGTGTAGAAGAGCTGGAGACCAAATACTACCTAATATTTTGTAATATATAAGTCTGTAATGAACAGACATAGCAGTGGCAATAGTATGTGAAAACTATGCAAAGATTAAACAGACATAACTTCTGAAAAGTATAGACCACTGATTCCCAGGCCAGGGGTACAAGGAGGTATGTGGATAGATTGTGGAGTAGCTCAATTATTTTAAAAGAATAGAAATATAAATCAACAATTTTTTCAACTGCAAAAGGGATTACCAGACTAACATATCAAATTATAAAACCATTTGTAAATCATCTTTTTTTCTATTTAATGATTGCATAGATTTTGTAGTAAAATGTACACAATAAATTTGAATAGATCAATTTGGCAAGTTCATTTATTCACTACACTTAAATGATCTTTTTCAGGTTAATCTATTCAAATGAGCCTTAGAGATCCTCTGTTTCCATGGATAAATAATGCTGTATGAGTCAGACGTGTACAGATTTCAAAATGGAAATATGTATGCTATGCCAGAGCAATACAACAGTCATGTTAATCAGGTGTGGCTGCTGTAGTGTTAGTGTAATTACATCAGTATCCTCTAAAGGGCTCAATAACAGATTGACGTACCTTGGCTGATGGGGGTTTGAGAGGAATCGGCTGCAAAGAAAGAACCAATCGGCAGAAGAGCTGCAGAGACCTCAGGACCAACAGGAACAGCTGCAGGGAACACAAAACACACAGGAACTTTATTTATCGTTTATTCTACCTTTGTTTGTTCACTCAAGGGCTGAATTTGATTTCATCAATTGGACTAGTCTCGTGCCAAAATACCAACATGAGTCATCTCCTGGTGGTTTCTGGGCGACAAGCTGGCCAGCCGCCTCTCCAGCAGAGCCCGGGGGTCCGGACGCTCCTCACAGGGAAGACTGGGGTTGAGGGTGAACGTTGCTCTAAACCTGAAAATGAAGAGAGAGGGAGAGAAGAAAATGGAAATAGGTGATACAGTGGTGATTACACCTGTATCACGGTTTTACACATTCTGACATTAAAAGTAACTTTAGGCACCGCTACACATGTCATATTTCACAAGCACACACCATTTAAGCAGTCCAGAGAGGTAGTTTTGGTCAATACGTTGCTTGGCGACCATGCTGAAGTGGGGGGGCAGCAGCGACAGAGTGATGGCCAGCAGGTCTGGTTCACTGCACAGGCGGCTGCGGAACATCCCACTGGCTATCAGGCACATCAGGTGGACCTAAGAGACCAATCAGAGGTTTGCAATGACCAAAATCCCACTGTGCCGACTTCATATTAGACACAGGATTCGGAGATAGCGATAAGAAGAACTCGTGGGTTCAATCAGTGTGTTTTCACCTTGTGTGTGTCTATCAGCACGTCCTTCTTGTATCGGTTCATCATCCGCCTCAGATACATTTCAAACTCTGCCTGCTTCTTTTGCCTGGCCAATGAGAAATTATGATTATTAGAGTAAAACAGACAGACGTTTCTCCATAGTGTATACTCACACACTAATCTAAAATAAATATATACAAACTTGCACCTGTTAGCTGTTGGAAATGCATACACTGTATGTTTGTAATCAGATTTGAAAATGCAATGGCTTTACTAAATATCCCACGAAAACGCAATGTGCCCACAGGTCTGAAATAGTCTAATTCAGGACTTAAAAATAGTACAAAGAGAATCGGTTTTACATGGAGTAAGTCCACATTAAAGAAGATATATTATGCAAATGTTCAGCTTCATACTTCATAATTTGGGTTTTTGGTCAACCAGAAGATGTTAACATGCTTTAATGTTCAAAATCACTTTATTTTCCTCATACTGTCTGTCTGAATATACCTGTATTCACCCTCTGTCTGAAACGCTCCGTTTTAGTGCCTGCCTCTTTAAGGCCCACTCCCGAAAAGCCCAGTCTACTCTGATTGGCTTTTTGAAAAATAGACAGTGCACCTTTGCAAAGGTAGTTCTCAAGCTGTGGGTGGAGATACTATAGGTGCATCTCATAACCCTTATTTGATAGCTCCTCGACTCCTCGGTGGAACCGGAAGTTGTTCTGTCCCTTCTCGGTGAAGGCCATCTCAAAGCTCTTATTTCTGCCCCGAGGAGCGAGCATCAAGGAGGGATCACCGAGGAGCCGTGAGCGAGGATACACGGGAGCAGCCTTCCCGGAAGCCGTGCAGCTGAAGGAGTTGCTAACTCCGCCCATACAGCTGACTGAATTCATGTGACGCTTCAGAGGAAAGGACGTCTCATCCCACTAAAACACATTTGCTCGGTTCCTCTCTCCTCCCATGATTTCCTCGCGTCTCTCGCATACCTCCTCGGTGGGAGGGACTAAGACGCGAGGAAGGGACTCAAGTGGAAGGGTCGAGGAGGCAATTTAGGGTTATGAGTTGCACCTTCAGATTGGGGGCGTATATTCTAATTAGCCTGCATGTGACACAGGAAGGGGAGCCAAATCTGAATGGCTTGTTGAATCCCATGTTTTCTGATCTAGGCAGCCCACAAAAAACTGACTAAGTTGTCTAAGTTCACAGTTTGTGGGTTGGTAGGTACTCCAGATGTATGTGCACAAGCACTGGAAAAGGGAGTTTTTCATGATATAGCCCCTTATGGGCGCTCTTGAAAATGCAATAACTGGTCATAGAAAAGAAAACGTTGTTCTGGTACTCTATGGCAGAACATGGAAAAAAATTTATCTTAGAAGCCTGACTAAATAAAAGCTTATAAAATACTTGCTCTAACTGAAGGACATTTCCGTTTAAAGATTGAAGATGTTTGCTAAAGCTACATGGAACTGTATTCAAGATGAGAGGGATTTTACCTAAACTAAAACAGATCACAGTTTAAAAACAAAACTGTACTTCAACTGTTTTTACACCATACAAAATGTCCACTTACTTTTTCCTGATTTCTGGAGTCTCGATCTCTATCTCAAGCGGCTGAGAGGGCAGGACAGGTTCTGGTGGTTCAACTGGACCCAGCGGCCCAGAAAGCTCTGATCAACACAGACAAACTCAATTATTTTGTCACTTCCGTTCCCCACTTTCTTTCCAACATGCTATGACCCTTTCTCACCTTTGTATATATAAGTGTTGGAAATGTTTTATCACACACAACAAGCTAACACTGTTTTCTGCTGATCCCTCACTTACCTTCCACTTCCTCCCAATCACCCTCGTCTTCCTCACTGTCCTCCTCCTCCTCCTCCTCTTCTTCTTCTTTCTCTGTTCTCTTGGCGTTCACCGTAACCGCAGGTGCTGCTGAGTTCACCATGTCAAAGTCATCTTCACTCTCCGTCTCCTCCTCCTTCACTGGAGACTGGAAGTATTTACTGGTTTTGTCAGCTGGGGCAGTTGTGGATGTGGTGGATGAGGTGTTCCCTGATGCTCGTTTTGTGGAGCCCCGTGGTTTGGGTTTGACCTTCCTCTCGAGCTTCTCCTGTTCCTCTGTGTGGCCATTAGCTGGAAGGACAGACAGAAAGAAATAGTTTTAAGCTACGGGGTTTGAGTAATGATTAAGACGGAGTAGATTAAAGGGATACAGTATGATTTTCGGTTTTCTACTTCTCACTTTTTCTTTCTTTATATAGTTAAAATCTTTGTGATTTAAAAGCTGTCATACAGTATATAGCATCAATGAATCTCAACCACAATAATGCAAAACAAAGTATGATCACCCTTAACAAACAAGATCACCATCATAGACTGTCTTGCCGCTATTAGCCCCTGCACTGCATTCTATTTTTTTTTTTTTTAAATGCATTTTTTATTAGGGCTGGGAATATATGCTTTTGTCCCGATTCAATTCTTTCACGATACATGGGTATCACCGATTTGACTTGTACTGCGATTTTCATTTATTGCGATTCTAGAAGTATTGCGATTCGATAGTAGTATTGCAATTTCTTTTCCTTCTTTAACAAAAACTAAAGCTGAATAATACATTTTTAGAGACAATATATCAAGGCATTTCAAAAGAATAATGACATTAATCACATCAGTCATGATGTCAGTCAGTTTGAAATTTATATAATTTGTAAAGAAGTACATAACATGAATTTTCTGCATTTTCTGCTTTCTGTCTGTGTTTTGTTGGAAACGGATATGATGTAGTCGCCGTCAGCGGTCCCGTGTAAACAGAAAATATTTAGGTGAATCATTGGTAAAAAAAAAAAAAAAATAAGATATAGATTTTTGGGAAGAGAATTGATTTTAAAAATCATTGCAAAAAATATTAAAAAATATTAATATTACATTATACAGAAAGGCTCATTGTAATTATAGTCAGAGTTTATGAATTACTTGTCATAAAACATGAAAGGTATAAAAAGGGATGAAACACAAGCTACCAAACATCTAACCATAATCTCATGTGTCTTTGGTAAATACAGCCTGGTATCCATAATGCTTCTGTTTAAAAACTCTACAAAGAGAACATTTAAGATAACGCTGCCACTGCACTAACTGTGTATTTTCTGAATAAAGTACAGCAATGCCTAATGCATTTAAAACTGTGACAGAGAAACAAATAATACATGGATTAAGAGGCAAACACACCTGCTGGCATATTAAAAAAAAAGTATTTATGCACATGCATGCAAAAGGTATGCATATGTATGGTGCATATGGTAGATGCTTTACACGTACACACACTGATCCCCTACTTACAAAAACATGTTTTGATAAAGTGGAGCACAGATGTGTATCTGGGCCAGCAGATCCACTCCAGTAACCATTCATATCACCCGTACATGCACCTGCACTCCAGTAACCATTCATATCACCCGTACATGCACCTGCACTCCAGTTGCTCGAAAAGTGTGTTTTTGGTGGCAACAATAATAAAACAGCCACATGTGTAAACACAAATCAAACAACACTGAAAATGTGTTTTTAACCATTAAAGATCCTTGACGATTTCTGATTTATCTACAGATTCAGTGAATCATCGCTCTCTAGGGTTGGGCAGAAATTCAATATCGTCGATCAACATTCAGTGGAATTACATTGTGATAATATATGTTATCATTTCACAAAATGTTGTTGTCCAAATTAATGATTCCAAACCAACTGTTGTTAAAAACCAACAAAATAGTTCACAAAAAAGAAGAATTATGACCAAAAAAAGTCATAAAAAAAATCAAGTCTAGGCACTCAATGTTGGTTGATTTGTTATGACTTTTTTGGTCATAATTCTACTTCCTTTTTGTGAATTGCATTCCTTTCCATGAGCACCGGTGGTTAAAGGAATACCAGAACCGCTCCTGCCACTTCTGTCTTTAATATCCATTAAAATAGTTATTGAAGTTTTTCTTTTACATTTGTGAAGGGTCTGTTATCATTTTTACATGCACGTTTTTTTTTTTATATGTATTTCCCATATCACACTATATAATGATATTGGGAAAGTATCATAGTTTATTATAGCTGATGTTACAGTCATTGATCTGCATCACTGAACCTACATCACCAACAACAATTTCATGCATGATAGTCTGCACTGACAATCAGCTATAATTCATAACTTTCCAACCATATAAAACAGGATGCATTTAACAGGATAAATATGTATTCTTCTCAACAAAAAAACTTCATTTTATGCATATACTGAGCGTTACATAGACCCCTTTACTGTTGGAACAAGCAAAGTTGCCCTCCTTACTTTACAATCTGAGTTATTCACACACAGATAAACTAGCAAACTAAACGTGGTTTTCCCATTCATTTTTTGGATGCAAACTTCACACAGATCATTTGCAGCAATCAGGGAGGATGTAAACGTGTGTGTGTGGAACAGTGATGCAGCAGCCCTAACATTTCCTACCTGCATCTTTCTTCTTCGTTCTCGCTTTAGCTCCGCTGCTCTTTGCCTTCAGCACCTGCTTCAGTTTCTTTGTATAGGCCTCTGTCTCTGCACACCCTCCCCGCTTTGCCATGCTGTCTTTTCTCAAACGTTTCTAAATAAAAATCTATTTTCTTTACATTTAAATGTCTTTTGGCAAAACTAGACAGGCGGAAGCCCCTCAGCTGTCCACCCGGTGTTGTGTAAGGGTTTGGAAACAGCAGTTATCCAACATTTCACTCTGCAGCTTTCATAACACTCCGGTTGTTTTGGAGGCAGGACTCTGACGTCACGTCCGCTCCTTCTTCTTCGCCGCTAATAAGCACTCATTTGTTCCTCTCGCAGTTAAGCTCATAAATGAGCAGCGATGAACATATGACCATGAATTTTATTAATGTAAATTTGTGACTGAATGTATGTATGGATATGAATGAAAGAATTACTGCATTTTTTTTTTTTTACAATGGATTGTAAGGATATTTATATTTATAAATGGATAAATTAATTTAATTTTTTTCCTAGCAGCCTTTAGAAAATGGTAATTTGTAATTTGCACAGCTATTTGTGTAGCCTAGATGTTTCATGTACTTTTGTTTTTCTAACTTTTTTAACCCTGTGTTTGATGTGTGTCTTTGTTGTTACTCTTGCAGCAATTTCTCTCTGTGTCCAAAACGAATTTCTCCTTAGGGAGACTAATAAAGAGACTTTGACTAATGTTGCACCGGCCGAACCCATAGACAGTATATAAGAACCAAGCCAAACCCTCAAAAATCTTTTCTTTTGCCAAAGATCATCTATACTTGGTTCTAAACCGTATCTGCTTATGCTTACATTTTCAGGCTGACACATGTATTCATATTCCTGCTGCTAACTGAACTGAACTGAAGGGAAGCTTTACATATAAATTATGTTTTTATTTAAGTAATGTAATATCACATTATGGACACTGAGGGGCGATGTTGTGCTATATATGAAGCTCAACAGCAAACAAGCCACAGCTGATGTGTTTCTGTTGCAGCTCTTCACCAAAGTGTAATCTTGAGCTTCGACAGTGTTTGACACATTTATAACTACATTCATGGCTACACAACCGTTTGGCAACAATAGGGTCAGTTTTTTATATTTATTTATTTATTTTTTTTTTTAGATTTTAAGCATATAGCCAGAGGCAAGCTACATGATGAGTTCCAAAGTAGAAGAGAACAATCCAGTCTCTAGATTCACAATATTAAAGACAGCTGGCCTTAAAGAGCCATACCAGATTTTGAAAAATGGTGTAATGTACTGTGTAATATATAAACTTTGCATAAAACAATGCCACCAGTAATAGGTTTACTGTACTCTAATAAAAGTGACAGAATATAATTTATGAGGACTTTAATACTGATGAATTTATCTAATTTCTTATAAATCCGTGATTTGTGTCACTTTCTCTTGTTATATGAATGCTCTCGTTTTTTACTGCAGTTACTGTGCCTAGAAGATTGTGTTGAAATAAAGCAATTCTCAGAAAATCATAATTTATGGATCCGTGTGCACATTTTATTTTTTTAGTATGATGGTTTATGGATTCTAGGGTGTGCACAGAAACATGAGACCGTTAGCCAACTCTGTACAACTATTAGGCAAAATCACCAGGCTGAGTAGAAGTAGAGTAGTAAGTTTCCACCTTTTTCAGGTCATCTGTGACAGATTTATGTCTTGTTTCTATTTTACTTATAAGAAAATCTGTAGGTAAAAGTGCAATGTTTCACTTGCTTCCATGTTTCCCATTGAAAATGTGTCCTCTGACACTGTGACAAACCTGTTCACTGAGGTGATTCTGTTCTGTTAATAAAGTATTATGGATATATTTTTTTTTTATGGAACTGTTTGATTCACATTTCATCAAATATGTCAGGAAGACCTCAGACTCTCTCTCATTCACTGGCTCCAGGCATAAGAATGTGGCTTTTGTCGTCTATCTGTGTGTCAGCCATATCCTGGGAGTTTCGCTGTCTTCCACCCAGTGCATGCTGGATACTCTCTTCATCCCACTGGGACCCTGAATAAGAATGAAGTGGGTAAAAGACCATGACTGAATGAATTCTATATCTTGTTATTTTGCGAAGAGTCTGTGTGATTCCACTGCTACGAGTTCTGCCTCTTCAATCAATTTAGTTCATTTCACTTCAATTTTATTTTCATTCTGCTCTGTTGTGATCCGTATCGATCATGTTGGGACTCTGTAGCAGATGTGTGTGTTTCACTTCAGTGAGCCGTCTGTCAGCTGATACAGTCAGACAGCTTCAGACTGACTCGCTGCAGTAGGGGCCTGATGGGACCATTTCTGTCTCGAGTGTGTGCATGTGTAAAGTATGCACCATACATATGCATACCTACTGCATGCATACACATAAATGCAAGTTTATGTGTGCAGTGCGTGTGCCTCCATATTTCTGTGTGACAGATTTTCGCTTCAAGGTCTCCTGGATGTGTGCATGCATTTATTGCCTTCTGTGAGCATGTGGGCTCTTGAGAGTGTGCTTATACATATAGTGTGTGTGTGTGTGTGTGTGTGTGTGTGTGTGTGTGTTTATGTGAGGTGACAAGGCATGAGTCCATGGTCCAGTGCGCTGTGCTCCCAGCGCGGTGCATGGCTTCCATCCCTATATGAACCATCAGTACAGTCAGATAGGAATAAAAAGCCATACAGCGCACTGGGCATTGGGAAGGCTGGATTTTAAGAGCAACGACACACACACACACACACACACACACACACACACACACACACACACACACACACACACACACACAGTCAGATGATAGATGGAAAGACATTGAAAAAAAACAAATCCTGTGGCTGCAAAACTGGAAAATGGGATAACAGCAGGCAAAGGTCATCAACACACAGAGAGGAAGACAGAGAGCTGGGGCCTGTATACTGGGAATACAGCATCATAGTGGGCCAAGGACTGGTCTACGGAGTGACCAGAAGACCGACAGAGTGTGAGTCAGAGGGAGGGCATGTGAAGCCTCATCAAGGATGAGGGATGGCGCCCAGTGTTGAGGTGTGGCAACAGGTGTGACATCCACTTTTTTTTATCCCCACAGTGTTGTCTACAAGGCAGCTGGATTTCCAACTGTGCAGCTCTTAGCTCATGAGGATCAGACAGAACCACTCTGATATATAATGTACAAGAATCTTGACTTATTAACTTTCACACACACCACCATGTTTTAGATGGAGCGGCCACAAAAAGTCCCTTTTTGGATATTGGGTTACAGCACAGGTCTTTCCTTTTTTGATTCCTACTTTTTCATACCACATATTATACTCTACCTTCATTTCAACCATATGTACATCACTTATCCTGCCCTTAGCACAAATAACACACTTTGTTAGCACAGTATACAAGTGTTGCAATCTATAATCCACATACCTGTTCCCCTCATGGATGTCTAAACTTTGAAAAGAAAGAAAAAAATGCTAACAAAAGAAACATCCTAAGAGTGTCCAAAATGCTTTTACATATGTTCATTTGAAATATATTTTGATTTGTAGTTTTCTTCTTGGCAACAAGTATTGGAAATACAGTTCAAACTACGTATACATCTACAAATTGGTTTTGGTCCAATTTTGTTTTGTTTTGAAATATATACTCTCCAGATACCTTTGACACATATTTTAATCTTTGTGTGATGTGGAAATTTAATAAATTAAATTCAAACATGATTTTGAATGAAAGTATTTGAATGTCTTAACGCAACCTTAACTTTCTTTTCCTGTGATAAGATCACACCTGTGCTGCAAAGACTTAAAAATTAAATTGGGGTTTTCATATCAGTGTAAATCCAACTGTTAGGATTTAATACAAAAAAAACCCTCTATTTAAATAATTTGCTCTTTAAAAGGATAGGTCAACTCTTCCACCAATGAGCTCTGTGGCACCTGTTGTCCTCTTGAATAGGAACCCCATGCTGCAAACTCAACCAGATTAACACATTTTTGTAAAAAACAATTTTAAAAAACCTTTCAGAGAGAGCGATAATTTTACGTTTCACAGAACAACCAACATGTTTTCCTTTAATCAAGAGTCAGTCACATCTTTGCAATTGACAACCTCCTCATTATGCCCCATAAGGGCACTTGTTTCTGGAATAGGCTATTCCTTAATCATGAACCTAATAAGTAGATCTTAAGACTGATTAGAGACTAAGTAAGAGGGACCGCAGGGAAGGTTATGTTTTGTGCAATAAATTTGTAAAATATAAAATAATCCCTCTCTGAAGTACATATCCTGTTCTTTCATTCTTGGGCCTCATAGCTCCAGGAATGACTTGGAAAAGGATTGAGTATTTGGCAAGTGACTGCTTAAAACAACAACCCCCCCCCCCACCAAAAAAACCTAGAAGTCTAGAGTAGCCTAGGTATTCACTTCAAGGAGCGGATATGAAATGAATCCAATTACGGAGCTGTCAATCAAGACGCTAATTAGTACGACCCCGGCAGACTAAGTGGCATTAAAGCTGGAAATTCAAAATAAAGGGGACGAGAGAGACAACAAAAAATCATACAAAACCGGAAAATTCGTCGCTGAAAACATGACAACTACCGCAAATAAACCTCATCAGACGCTTCCTCACAACCTCTAGACAGGCTGTTGCTATTTCTGGATCGCCACAGACGAGCAACCGCAGCTCGTGAAAAAAAATGAAGAAGACGCGAGCATCCATCATCCGAGCCGGGACACCTAGCCGGGTCCTCCTACGCCTCTGTCTGTGTCCCTCTGCTTCATGCGTCCTCCGGGCTGCTGGAGCTCCTGAGGTGAACCGAGCAAACAGGGTCCGGCTTCAAACAGGTGGGCTCCGCTCCAGACTTGTGCTTCTGATCGCTTCTGCATGAGGCTTGAACAATAGTCCAGACTAGTAGTTTGTCTCCTGCTCGGTCCTCTTGTCTAAAGAGAAGGGGGTCGGTGATGCTGCCGCTGCCACCGGTGGATATGTGGAGTTTGATCGCCCCTTTACGCATCTGTGCGTATGTCCATTCAGCGGCAAACAGACAGAGCGAGAGAGAGGGAGTGAGGGGAGGGAGGGACATGTGGTAGAAAATGAGTGGAGGAGGAATGGGGTGAGGTAACAAAAACCCCTGAGTGAGGAGGAGCCAACGAAAAAGAGGGATGAGAGAAAAGGGAGAGAGAAAAAAATCAAGGAGGGGGCATCATCATACCTGAACATGCAGGAGACCCCTCTCTGCTTGTGTGTGTGTGTGTGTGTGTGTGTGTGTGTTTGTGTGTGTGTGTGTGTGTGTGTGTGTGTGTGTGTGTGTGTGTGTGTGTGTGTGTGGAGATGGACAGAGGGTGTGAGGAAGGGAAGGCTTATGTCGCCTCAGTGATGCGCAGTGTTAATAAAAGCCGGGCAGAGGGCTGATTAAGGCTCTTTTCTGTCTCATTCAAATACCGCCAAAAAGCACTTTCATTCTGCTGATAAACAGAGAGAGCGAGAGATAGAGATAGAGAGAGAGAGAGAGAGAGAGAGAGAGAGAGTGTGTACGGTGGCACGGTGGAGCGAGGGAATGTGTGACTGTGTGTGTGTGTGTGTGTGTGTGTGTGTGTGTGTGTGTGTGTGTGTGTGTTTGTGTGCGTGTTTCAGTGTGTGTCCATCTGCATCTCCATGTGTTTGCCCTCTCTCTCCCTCTGTCTCTTTCACTGGCATTTACACTGCGAGCAGCCAGACAAACAGACGGCTGGGTGTACAACCTGACCGACAGCCAATAAACAGAAGCCCCAAAGTCAGACAAGAAAGTAGAGATAGTAAAGAAAAGAAGAGAAGCCTAAAATGTCCACAGAGAATACAGAGACACACACAAAGACCAGAGATGAAGAAGAAAACAAAAAGAGGTGAATCAGACTAGAAACAGAGAAAATAAGAGAGAGAATTTGGAGAAACACTTCACAGGGATAAAGTGGAAATACTTGCTCTCGGTCTCCCCTTCCTCCTCCTCTTCTTCTTCCTCCTCCTGTTCTCAGGGGCTCGGCTGGAGTTGCATTCCAATGCGTCGTTCTCAATCCCTGTTACTCCCGGCAACACAGTTCCTTGATCTGGTCCCACGTCATGCAGGGCAGAGGAGGAGGAGGAGGAGGTGGGAGCCTCAGGGGGGGAGGAGTGGAAGACAGGATTGATGGTCAAATGGTTAAGAAGGAGAGGGAGGTAAGAGGTGGACAGAGGGGAGATGGTGAAGGAGGGAGGGAGAGAGGAAGCGGGGGAGGGAGGGGTGCAATGAGGAGGTTAAGATGAAGGGAAGGTTAGAGGATAGTATAAGAAGACAGAGGAAATGCAAGGGGAGCAGTGAGAGGAGGCGAAGAAGGTAAGAGAAAAGAGGGAGGGGAGGATGGGGGGCTTTAGAGAAGGAGAGAATGAGAGAAAAGGCCAAGATATGAAAGAAGACAGGAGAAGACAGGAGAAGACAGGAGCTGGTGAGACGGAGGGAAGGATGCAGGGGTGAGAAAAATTCATTCATTCAACCATTATTTATACTCGAGAAATCATTGAGGGGCGACCCTCATTTACAATGACATTGAGACAAATTACATAGAAAAAAACAAAACAACAACACAGAAAAGAAGCAATACCATCATAAGAAAAAAATCTGAATTGGAAAAATTATTTGTTAAATAAATTAGGATAATAAGGATGCAAAAGGAAGTACAATTATCTAATGCAATTAAGTAGAAGTTTGCAGGTTTAAAACCAGACTTTTAAATTGTGCAAAAGGCACAAGTGAGTGGATTTTAAGAAAGTGTTGTAATTTATTCCAGGAGTCAGGTGCACTAAAGTTAAAAGCAAAGTTTTTCCAAGTTCGAACTCGTGGAACATGAAGCAAATGCCAGTCAGCAGAGCGAGTCTGATAACGTCCCTCTGTGTAACAGTCAGAGAAGTTCTGTAAGGTAGTGTGGTAGTTTTCCAACAAGAGCCTTATAGATAAAGAGATACCAGTGAGTAGCATGTCTCTCTTGGAGAGAAGACCACCTAACACTTTTAGATAAAATACAATGATGTGTACCATAGACATGATCGATTATGAATCTCAAGGCAGAGTGATAGACTGAGTCCAGAGATTTAAGAGTTGAAGATGTCTATAAATCACATCACCATAGTCCAAGACCAACATGAAAACTGCCTCAACAACCCTTTTCCTACAAAACATGGGAAATATGCTTTTATTTCTGTAGAAATAGCCAACTTTTTGCCTGAGTCAGCACACAAGATTATCAATGTGAAATTTGAAAGAGAGGTTTTCATAAATTCAGATGCTGAGATATTTATATTCTGTGACTATCTCAATTGTAAGTCCGTTCATAGTGGAAATATTAAGGTTAGTATAATCTATAGCTCTGGCTCTGGAAAATAGCATAAACTTTGTTTTATCTGCATTTAGTACAAGACTATTTAAGGGCCTCTTGCAGAATATTAAAAGAACGGTGTAAGTTTTCAATTGCCAGATGAACAGAATCAGCAACATAATACAGCACTGTGTCATCCATGTACAGATGGGCATGACATTTTATCAAAGATGAGATTATATTATCGATATAGATGGTGAAAAGAACTGGACCTAAAATTGAGACCTGTGGAACACCTTTTGTTACTGTTAAAAACTCAGAATTGTAGCTTCCCAGTTTAACGAAAAGGTGGACAAGTATGTGTGGGAGGAAGAAATAGGGGAAGGAGATGCAAAAGAAAGACAGGAAATATAGTATCCTGGGAGTGTTGAAGTCGTAGCACCCCCAACCCTTCCCCCAGTCCTCATTCGAGATTATAATAAAATTACAAAGTTATATCACTGTTAAGGATAATTTGCTTCTCTCAAGGCCATTAAAGTCAGATGGGTATTTTCTCAGCTGCCTGCTTCAATAAAATTCAATAAACTAGAGTTAAATAGAGTAAAAGAGAATGATGGATATAATAAAGATTGAGAGGGGACAGCACACATTGCTGAAGTCGCATTCGGAAAAGTGTGGCGATTGTTTTAAAATGCTTGCAATCTGGTATTGCAAGACAAAATACTGTATACAAAAATACAGACACTCACCTTAATGACTAATTAAGGGTGGACTAGATTCAGCATTCATAGATGCTGTGTGCCTCTGGTGAGGATGGAAATGTGATAAACCATTTATCTGGTACTCCAAGTAAGGTGCAGCAAACAGGATTGTTGCAAATGATATTTATTGATCCATGTGTGAGAAGAGTGGGGGAGATGAAAAGGGATTATATGACAGGTTAGAGGTCAATTCCTCTGGGTTTACCTATATTTTTCACTGACTTGAAAGCAATGAAAAGTATTCAGGTATGGTGATAATTTCTTTCTTTTCAGAGCTGGCAAGCCTTTAAAACAGCATCCAGACCACAACATGACCAAAAACCAGACTAATAAAATAATAATAATAGGTGTTAATAGGTACAGTGGCTGACATATGATGATGTTTAACAACAATATGGTCCAGTATGGTATAATTGTCACATCGCTCTAATAGTAAAAGAGACTGTATAGTATAGAGGAAGAAACGAGAAGATGGGCAATAGGAGGCAAGGAGGTTAGAGAAAGAAAAAATACAGGAGAGTAAATCCTTGGATAAAGACGAGGAGAGTTTAAAAAAGGGGAAGCAGGTGTATGAAGAAAGGATCAGATAAGAGTTTCCTCATGTTGACGAGAGCCACTTAGATCCAAATGTCAAATGATGTTACTACCCAGATCTTATTCCATACCTCAAACACACCCACAGGTTTGTAGGCTTCAGGACCCAGTGAGGACATAATGCATCACTTTGCCCCTAACCATAACTTAAACCCCCACATCTACAGTACTGATGTTGTGTTAGACCACCAAATACCAAGGCTATTCCCAAATAAAATATACAATGACTTCTAGCATGTTCAGCACTGAATTGGTGAACTGTAACAGATTTGATTTAAAATTTTGGAGATGCCCTGCAGTTTCTCAGTTGCTGTTATAAGCAGAAATATATAGGCTATGCATACAACAACAATCTACACCACTGAAAGGCTGCAGACAAATTCAATTTCTTTCACATCTTAAACGACACTTTAAAACAGTAATGGACCCATTGGAGTGCCCTTTGCATCGCTCATCACAACAAATAACTAAGTTGCCCTTCACACATCCTGATTATTTGTAAACTCAAATGTTTGTGGCGATAACCAGTAGCTGTTTTGCTCTTATAACCAGCTGATCACAGTAATACTGATTTAAAGGCCTGGGGTCAGGTAGGTGTTTCTGGATGGTGCCATGCCATTGGTCCCACAGTCCATTATTCTAAAACCCAAATAGTTCATGAACATGTTGATGATTGATTACCATTTTCCTCTTAGTTTAGCATGTTAGCAAACTTACATTTGCTAATAGCATTTAACACAAAGTATATCTAACAAATAGTATAGGTTGATGGGAATTAGTTTAGCAGAGATCCTGTCAAAAATCAAACCAACCTTAACTAAGCACTTATTTTAAACAAGCGGCAACCTCCTGTGCTGAAAAATAAAGCCAACATGGAAGTGTTCCTTGAATGATTACTTGACGCTGGCTCCGGTCAATCTCCATGGACCCCTAAGTTAACATGTCCAAACTTACTATTTTGGTTTCTATAGCTAATTTCCCTCTTCATAACAACTGTTTGGGGGGGTGAATGTTTTTTACAACTCAGCCGTTTAAATTATGGCTTAAAGGAGATGCATAATTAAGGGCGTGCCACTTTGAGTGACAGATGGCTGACCTCACAGGAGACTGTAGACTTCATTCGGCCCGCCTCAGCTCCATTCACACTCACCATTTTTGGATTAGCAAAATTTATTTCCCAACAGTGATTTGTAATGGTTTAGGAGGGCACAGATGAATGATGATGTGCTGCCGATGTGGCATCAGATCAGAAAACACAAATGTGTGTCATTCTAGAGGACTTGTTTTCTAGAAACCATTAATGTCTATCCAAACATTGTGGCAATCCATCAAGCAGATGTTGAGATATATTTTACGGCTTAAGTAAAAACCTTGACTTTCTGGTGGCGCGAGAGGAAAAGTTATGGGGCTCACCAAAGTTATTACTCTTTATCCTCTGGGGACCATAAACGTTTGTACCAAATTTCATGGCATTCCATCACATAGTTGTTAAGATATTTCAGTCCAGACTAAAGTTGTGGACTGACATTTCCATCCCCAGGAGCTATGCCAATAGGGTGGCAAAAAAAGAAGCCAAACAATCTGAGGGATCAAATATATAAAGTATAAAGCATTGCTAGTTATTTTTCACAATTTCTTCCAATTTTTGTTTTAAGTTTATAAACACATTTTACTCTGACTTATTAGTTTGTATACATGCATTAACAACTGTTGTTAAAAAAAAAGGCCATAATGTGTAGAAGGCTGGCCTGTACTGTGAATATGGATTTGATGCGTCAAGTGGCGGTGAAGCATAACCAAAATTTTACAGCTGTAATCAAACATGTAGTCAGTCTGGAAATTATGGGAATTTTAATTTCTCAGCATCTGCAAAGAAAACTACTCCCACAGCTTAGCAGAGTTATATGAAACACAATGTACCTTAAGATATATAGATTTCACTTATTTTTTGTAAGTAATCTTACAAAGTGATCCTCAGAGAAGGAGATGCAGGTCAGTTCACCCCATTAGAAAGATTTATTTGATAAAAGTGTCTGATATCACACATATGTGGTTCTACTAAGGCTGTATGTTTTCATATATTACATCTATTGTTACAAATGATAATTTGTGGAAGACCAGAATGATAATGCAAAGAAGAAACACACAGAAGGTAAAGAAGAAAGGCTGTGTCTTTTGATAATTGCTTTAGGTGTTTAATCCTTTGAAAAAAGAACAGAAAGAATTAGGTTTTTATGTTTCCTACAAACTCTGGCTGCCTTCGCCCTACTGTGGCACGCTCTGTGATTACACACAAAACATTAGTGGAGAGAAGGTGAGCGAGGAGAAGTGAGAACAGAATTGAACACAACAGAAGAGAATAGGCTGCAATAGAAAAATACGAAATATGAATAGGTCCTTGATAATATTCCCACTCTATCTGCCTGTCAGTGGGACATCATTGATATTCTGGGGAGAGCTCCCCTTCTAGCAGCACATATCAAAAGGCAGTGTTATGATCAATAAATATGCCATGGGAATCAAAGCTTTTTTTCTTTGATAGCATTGGTCATTTGCCCAGAAATGTTTGGAAGTGGGAGCCAGCTTTGAACGCAGTCTGGTATGAGTCACTGGTTACATTTACAAGAGAGCAGAAAATCTGATTTTTAACCTTTTGTGGGTCAGCTGATCCTCTTGACGCTGTCTCACCGGGGGTTATTAAGAGGCTGGACGGCTCGTCCCCGCTTAGACAGCCTTGAAAAGAACAGTCGTAAAAAAGAAAGTTGGGATTGATTGTAAAAAATGTCTATAAACAGCTTGAACCTTTTGACGTTTTGATTGATAATACTGCAGTAATAACAGATTGTGTGACATTTCTGAGTTAACCTGTGGGTTTAGGACTGATTGAATTTTTGGAGCAGCATGAAAATGGTGTATATAAAATCTCTGAGGAAAGACTGAGCAGTGGAAATATTTCCTGGACCAGTGATGTAAAGACCATATATCAGCAAAAATAACCTATTAAGTATTTTTAACAATGTAGTTGTGCACACAGACTGCTTTGAATACTATTCTTTTGTAGAGCATTTAAAGAAGAAGCTAACATCACCATTTGAGAGTTGACAGCCAAATAGCATTAATCAATAATTGCATTCACCAAGTTCGTCGTCAAAAAATCTAATCTGGGAGTCAGAAATGGAAGACTCCATCTGCTGAGGAAGATTGCATGATACGATTCAAAGCTCTACCCAAAGTAACAAAAGTCAAACAAACCAAATTGTGAATGTATACACACTGATGTTTTAGAGTTCTACTGAAATGATTGAAAGCAAATGGCTACCTCCAAGTTCACCACGTGTGCTTTGGGATTTTTTTTGTTTTTCTTGTAGCTTATACATGATTCATAGTTAATGGACTAAAAGATACAAAATCACAGGAATCATCCTCCATTCCATCTTTTCATCACTTAACCTGATCTGGCTCACTGTGGCAGCAGGCTAAGTAAAGTAGCTCAGATGTCCCTCTACCCAACCACATCCTGCAGCTCCTCCAGAAGCATCCTGAGAGGTTCATAAGGGTCCCATGGGATACATAATCCTGCAGGGTACTTTTGGTCGAGCCTAGAATTTTCTTCCCAGACACGATAGGGGCCATCCTGCTTAGATGCCCAATCTAGAGGATATAAACTGCTTCTTTTCAGTTGTTCTACTCTTAGTCCCTCACTCTCTCTGGTCTCTGGTGACCCCAGCCTACGGGCGAAGCTCATTTGGGCAGTATGGTCCTTTAAAACCAAAAAATAGAATAGCCAAAGTGAAATAGCTGTTGAACAGTGTTGTTTGCAACTTCGTGGGTGATTCATTTTGAGATTATACACTCTTCCTAAATCAGCTTTTGATTCTATCTTAAATAAATACTCTTTTGCATTAGACATAGACCCTCTCCCTTTATACATTATTATGTCTTCTTGGAAGCCCCTTCCCCTCCTCCACCTTTTCCTTACAGATGAGCTTTCATCGCAAATAAGATCAAAACTGCATTTACTTGTTTTTTTGTTTGTTTTTAAACGCACTGCTGAGTCTTATTAAAGGTCTGCTGATGTCCATTTCTGAAGAGGCGATCAGTCCCAAGGCTGCCCGGCTGCTCATCACACTTCTATTAGCACTGGAGCCAATTGCGCCTGCAATTACTATCACTGTCATGGCGGACACAAGTGGCACAATCCTGGTGATTAGAGACAAGCTTTGGCACACTTTCATGGAAATGCAGACACAAATACACAGACACACAGACACACACAGACACACAGACACACACACACACACACACACACACACACACATACACACACACACACACACACACACACACACACACACACACACACACATAGTGCGTGTCACTATCTTTGTGGGGACCCGTCATTGACATAATGCATTCCCTAGCCCCTTACCCTAACCTTAACCATCACAACTAAATGCCTAACCTTAACCCTTACCCTCACCCTAACCATAACCTAATTCTAACCCTAATCCTAAAACCAAGCGTTAACCCTCAAACAACCTTTAAAGTTGTGGGGTCCAGCATTTTGGCCCCACAAGCTGTCCGGACCCTACAAGTATACTGTATTCCTGGTTTTTGGACCCCACGAATATAGTTAACCATGAATATACACACACACACACACACACACACACACACACACACACACACACACACACACACACACACACACATTTGGTAGTTGTAACTTGGCTAAGTGGATGCTCCATCGCTGTGCTAAACTCAGCCACCTGCTGCCGTCTCCGTACCTTCGCTTCAGGCAGGAACATAACAGTGCCTGAGACATTAGACATTAGTCATTAATTGAGCTTAATCTTCTCATTGTTTAATTGTCTGAGACCAACCCAATGATTATGCCAAACTCAAGTGCACTAAACACCTGGCTGCAATAAACTTGAAGCAATGAGTTTCTTAAGCTAAGGGTGAGGACTGGAAATGGGTCAAGGGCTCTCCTCTGCTCGGTCCAGGTGTGACGAGATCAGGTAACTTTTAATGAGCCCGGTACAAGGCTGAACTTGAATCCAAGGCCTAAAACTTTATAAACACATATTCAGAGCTTATGGAAAGTGTGTTCATCACTATCCAATAAAACTATATATTATTTAACATATACAACTCAAATTTACACAGTTAATATTTCTGCAAAGTGAGGTAATTCAAGTCTATTTTAGGTCCAATTTATGCTTAAAATTAGAATCAGTATTGGCTTTTAGGAATAAAGACAGACACCGTTATTGTCCTCACATCCATAGTAAAACAAAAGTGTGTGTTTGTGCCTAGAGCAAAACTGCAATTACCCCAACTATGACATAGTTGTTTGGCCGGACAGTGACTGTAAAATCTCCAGGATTTATTGGATAAGTGTGTGCACACACACACACACACATACATTCACACATAACACGTAACTGAAGCAGCCACTGATGGTCAGATCGAATGGAGGGCCATGCGGATGGAGGGATGGAGTGTGGAGCGATAAGAGGAGGGATGCATGTGGCAGGGTGGTGGGGGTTTTCAGGGTTATTGGGTGGACTACTGCCCACCCTTTGTGCTCCAAATCCGGGGGAATCTGCTGGCTATTGTGGTTCCCTGCTTGTGCACCAGCCAGAGAGCTGAGAGAGGGGATTTCAGCTCCACAGAGCCGATGACTAGAAGGTTTTTTTCAAAATCGTTCACTCTGGGTTTCTCTCTTGCTCTTTTATCCTCTCTGTCTTTTCTCGCTGTCTCTCCGCTTTGTTCTGGATGCAGTGCACAGTCAGCCCCGGCCAGCTATAGTACAGTAATCTGTGGGTGACCGAGGTTAGTGATCCAGTTGTGGGGTCTGATTCAGGTTTCAGGGGTAGCACCAGTGTCTACTGAGAAACACGTGCTGCAGCTTATGATGAGTTTATGTGAAGCAGTTCAGTGATACATTTTGTCTAGATCAACAAGTCAGGCAGAAATAGCTTTGGATTCATTTAGCCGAGTCTATTTTTGTTGAGTCAAAAGCTTATCCTGTTATTACCTGCACAGCACTGTTTCCCCCCAAATCGTCAGCGTGGAGAAGCCTCTGAAACAGAGTCACACATCAAACAACTCTCAGCTGAAACCAATACTAATGAGATTCTTTCAGGTGGGTTGGCTGTGTCTCAAGGAGGAGTGACGCACTGATGCCAGTGGACAAACCTATTTAATATCAGATTCAAATCTCCCAGAGATTCTGCAGTTTACAGTGATATTAATTTTCAAGAAAACATGGCTTTACTGTTTTGAGCCTCCTGTAGTTGCTATTGAATGGACTTTTTCTTGTTTCTGCTGTACTGTAGCAACACATGCAGGCCTTTATGTATATATTACTAATGCAGGATACCACTATAGTACATTATATAAGATATTAAGGAGACAACAACAATCTCTGGTGGCCACATTATACATTTTCAATGATAAGGAAACAGACAATGTAACACAAAGTTGGAAGCAAATGCTGAAAAAATATTGGAACAGCTAATCAGGGTGTCCACTGCAGACTTAAAGGTTAAAATATTTCTTGACATGGGAACCAAAGCATTTATCTAAAACTATATTTGAGCATGTTGGACATTTGTGAGCGAAGCAGAAAAGCATCTCTGTTGGCGACAAGTTAGAAAACAAATGGGGCTTCCTGGTGGTTTTGGTGTATCGGTGCAGTTGTGTTTGCGTGTGGATTTGGTTCCAGTCTCGTGCTGGGCTGTCGCGTCTCTCTGCTCCATTTCCTGTCTCTCTGCTCTGTGGGCTGTTGCAGGGCCTGGAGAAAGGGATAAAGAGGGAGGTGGGATGCCCGCTCTCCTTTAAAATGACAGAGACGTAACATGAATCAGTGGTTCATGATGAGGGGAGGGAGGGGTTAAATCACTCCAGTAATCGCAGGGATGACGGTCCAACAGTGTGTAGTTTTTCATTGGGGTTGTAACCTGTTGGCAAAATAAATTATAACCCTGAGAAGAACTGGCGTTACATTATGAGTCTTTTGAAGTTTTCAGAGAGTGATCATTAAGCAATGGCAATATTTTCTTGGTGAAAGTAAGGCTAACGTCATCCTCTGAAGACCTCCTCGAGGCTGGGATTCATGCAGAGACGTAAAGTTAAAAAAACACAGTAAAAACAAACTTGGTCAAATCAGATGTCTTTGATGAGAAGGACTACTGAAAGGAAAGAGGAGAGAAAGATGAAAAGAGATACAGAAGAAGGGAGGGGAGGAAAGAGGGAGCAAGAATGTAAAAACAAATTGAGGGAAATAAAAAGTATAAAAAAAGAGTACTGTGTTGATATGTCGTGACGGATGGAGACAAAGAAAAAGAAAGGAAGTAGTATAATAGAAATGCAACCCAACGGTGGTAATACGTTTAAGAGTGTCTTCGCAGTTATGCTGCAGATAGGAGAGACGGAGGGGAGAAAAGTGACAATATAAACAATCTATCCAAGGAAAGAAGGAGGGGTGCTCCTGAAATCATGGGAAAAGAGTGAGAATAGTAGAGTCAAAAAAAGGCATTAATTACAATAATCGAAGCATACAGAGAAAGACTGAAACAATGAAATTCTATGAGCATGACAGGAAAGCGGGCTGAACTGAAAGTCTCAAACATCGAATCTGACAACAAAGTGAGATTAAGAACGAATTTAAAGAAAGAAACTGCGAACCAGCATGTGAAGTGGAACGAAAAAACGCATTGGAACAGCAAGATGAACCTGCAGGAGGAGAGACCGAGATAACAAGCGGTGATACATTAAACAGAGAACTTTTAACTGGAAACTGAAGGAGCTGAAACAGCGCAATGTAAAGAAAAAATAAAAGAATAAAGCACTGGAAGGATGAAAGACACGAAACAGGAGAGGAGTAGCATGCATGTATGTAAGGTATGTATAAGTGTGTGTGTGTGTGTGTGTGTGTGTGTGTGTGTATGTGTGTGAGAGAGATCCTGCATGAGCCGTGTGGAGAGCGGACTGCATGGCTGAGCAATTCCTGTCCAGTTGGCTGGTTGGCTGTGAGTGTGTACGGTAGGGGGTCCCAGGAAGAGCTTTGATCATTACCGAGTGTGACAGAAGAGTTCTGACAGAGAGGTAACCCCCCAACCCAACACACACACGTACCAGTAACAACATAACACCACTAATGTTACTCCTATACCCGGAGATGTAGCAGAAAGTGAACCTAAAGTCAGTTTACCTGCTTTTTAGGTTAGGACTATTTTTGCTTCATCTGACTTATTTCTCAAAGTAAATTAGGGCTCAAACTAACAAATGTTGCCACTGTAATTTACCTGCTAGTTATTTGTAATTAACTTATTTTGTCCGATTGGTTAAAAACCTCATCGATTTTCAATTTACAATGGGAGAAAGGGAGAAGGGCCAGCAAATGTTCACATCTAACAAGCCATTACAAGACCATTTTACTTGACATTGCTGAACAAACTAACAAGTATTGCCATGTTCATTGTAATGAAATGAAGGAATATATCACCCAAAGTCAAAGTTATGAAGCTGCACAACAAGAGAATGCTGTGTAAACACACAGACTCTTTCTCACACATATACTTATGTCACACACATGTGATTCTACACAAAAACTCACACTCAGACATAAATACATTACATCCACAACTATTTATGTTGCAGACACGCACATCTACGTAGAAAACCACATTCAAGAACACAACTGAGGTCAGAAAAAAGGCATAATTATCTTTTAACATTAATAAAATCCTGGACAAATAAAGAATATGGGGACAAAAAGTATCCTG
The DNA here is from genome assembly GCF_008315115.2 of Sander lucioperca. Taxonomy (NCBI): domain Eukaryota; kingdom Metazoa; phylum Chordata; class Actinopteri; order Perciformes; family Percidae; genus Sander; species Sander lucioperca. The sequence continues at coordinate 10,192,719 of NC_050184.1, forward strand.
AACAGCCTGAAGCAGCAGATAATTCATTTACTTGTTGCCATTTACATGCTAATTTAAAATTAAAAAGAAATTAAAGAAATCTTAGCCTCACAAACTCAGTCTGCATTTGCCAATAAAAACTGCAATTGTATTATTATTCATAGATCAATATAACTGCCCCTGAAAAGGACCAAAAGTCACCCTAAAGGTGATCAAATCATCAGACCCTTTGAAAATAACAGCCCACACACATTCTCTGTCCAATAATAGAACATTAATTTCCCAATTTATTTTGTCTCTAGTTGCCAGCCTGCCAGTCCTTCAGGTGTTTTCATTGAGGTTCAGGTTTCTCAGACACTCCGTGAACTGGTAATTAGTTTCCCCTGGCTTTCTGTCTCATAGCCTCTGTGTGTGTGTGTGTGTGTGTGTGTGTGTGTGTGTGTGTGTGTGTGTGTGTGTGTATGTGTGTGTGTGTGTGTGCGTGAGTGTCACATCCAGACAGAAATCAATTTCAGGCGGAGATCTATCAGCTTTTGTAGCCAGCGATCCAATCATCAAATAATGCATCTGATATCACGCTGTCGAGGTGGTCTGTTCAGGGAATGATTCACTCTCTCTCTTGTTCACTTTCTCATTCTCTCTCTCTCTCTCTGTCCAATTCTTGTCTCCACCACCCACACACCTGCAGTATCTCACACGTCAAACACACACACACACACACACACACACACACACACACACACACATACACACACACACACACACACACACACACACACACACACACACACACACACACGCACACACACACACGCACACACACACACACACACACACACACACACACACACACACACACATACACACACACGCACACACACACACACACACACACACACACACACATACACACACACACACGCACGCACGCACGCACGCACGCACGCACGCACGCACGCACACACACACACACACACACATACACACACACACACACACACACAAACAGACATGATGGATAGTATTTGGAAACACGTCTTTACTTCAATATCATCAGAGGAAAAACCCTCCCTCAGATTCTTTTACACTGTTAGATATCATCTGTCTAGGAGGTTCACAGCACGCCAGGAGACATTTTCAGATGAAGTGTTTATTTTTCACCTCTAATTCAGTTCCTACATTTTCTAAGATGCATTGACATTGCATCCAACTGCTTTAACAACAGGTGGAAAGAGCAACAGTGAGAGTGATAGTATAGTAAGAAAAAGGAGGAGGTTTGTTTTAAAGGTGAGCGCTGTGCCTCCTCTCACTTCAAACACCCATGTGTTGCTGCTGCATCGGTTGCTGGTTCATTAAAGGAGCAATATGTAATATATTTACTGTATTAAATCAAAATATGACCACAATATGTCATTAGATATTAAGGAAACATGCTAGGTTGAAATACTATCTTCTCTGACAACAATGCTAAAGCCAGTATTTTCTCCTTTGAAATTTCAGGACGGAATGTCTGTTCTTGTTTCGGCCTGTGTGTTGTTGTCAACTGCCCATTTTGACACCCGGGTTGCCAGACATGAAACGCAAACAAGCAAAAACAATGTGCTGCAGCCATGATAGCAGCAACCAAATGAACTGGATTAACAGAGATAGATTCATTCTACCCAACCTAAAAAAGAACTCCACATCTTTCTAAACATTTGCATGACCAGAGACATGGTAAAACATGATTAAATATTGGAGATGCATTTAAATGATGTAGCAGAGTTGGCTAATTTCTTCCTGAACAGGTAAGCATTGAGCTTTATGCTAATTTATCATGACTACTAATAGGGATGGGCATTTTCAGTCATTTCAACATTTGTGTATTCGCATAATTTCTTTATTAGTACTCAAGTTAGTTACAGGCAAATAAAATTGAGACACAGCCAGTGAAGTGATCCCGACTGGTCCTGGCTAACGCCGCCATGCTAACACACGCAAACTGCTAACGTTACCAGAGGACCGGACAAGCAAAACAACCGTGTAGCGAGATTGTTGAATTGGGACACAGCTTATGTTCTCTACAGGTTGCTCTGCAATGTATGGTATGTTACGTTATTGAATATTCTTGTGGCTAACATTACCATTGCCAGCTTTAAGGTTATGATATGTTGGACAGTAAGATGATTCCCACTTTGTTACAAACTGACATGCAACCATGTGTAATGTACAGTGAATAGACAAGCTGCTTTTAGTAAATTATTTGTAGAGCATGCAACAACTATTTTTGTTCATCAGTTATAATCTTTATTGAAAAAAGGCTATATGTTTATTTAATTTTATAACGGGGTCTGGAAAGTAGTAGAACCAAAAATCTCCCCCCTGCCAAAATTCTTCCCCCACTTCTGTTCAGCGGCCGTAGCCGACAAATGGTGACTGTGCCCTGGGTACAGACGACCATGAGGTTGCTGTCTTTTAAGCGGTTGTTACAGTAATTTTAAGCCGAGAAAGGGTGGCTGTCAGTCGGGTATAGAGGATCACAAGGTCGCGGTCCTTTTAGCGGTTGTTAAAGTAGCGGCTTTTATGATTGTCAACATAGCCAGCATAGCTACTCCGCTGCGCTGTGGAGTAATGTCTGGCAATGCAAGAATAGCATCTAACTAACATTGACATTGTGGGACATTGGGTTCAGCGTTCTCAACCTGGCAACCCCCGTGAACTTCGAGTCTCGGGAGGAGGGGCCGGGGGAGATGACTCTCTCCAGTATTTTCAATTTTTCTGCAGTAACCATTTTAAACGCTAGCTGTCGGTATTACATATCGCACCTTTAAAGCAACACCACAGATTCTTTTGTACCTTAAAATAATGTTTCCAAAATCGTTTCAGTGGTTCATCAACTCGTAACAGGGTGAACGGCACTTCTGCATTCGCTTTGCGGCCCTCTATCGTCTATAACCGCACTATGCAAGTTTGCCAGATCGGGTAGCGGATCTGTAGTTCGAATAAGACATAATGGACACAATTCCGCTTCCAACCTGTAGAGGGACTGAAGAGGAAAAGTGCTTTGGTGTTGCTTTAATGGGCCTGACACACCAACCCGATAATCGGCCGTCAGACAGTCAGTGACTTGAGTCTGTTCGGTGTGTTCCGTGCCGTTGTCCCTCGGAGGAGCTGTCGGCCTTTATTTTGGCCGACCTGACTTGCTGGGTCGGAGGGTGGGCAGTCGGACTCACTCCACCAATCAGATTGGTGGAGTGCTATCCCGGAAATAACGAGCGGGATGAGTGACGAACGCCTCTCAAAATCTGACGAAAATCTTTTAAACTGACCTTTGTCGATCTGAAATGAAGACAGATTCAGCAACTGTATAGCCTATTTCTCGCTTAAAATGTTTTCAGAAACACAAAAAAAAAAAATATATTTTCGTAAAATACAAGATCGTATTTCGAACAAACCGTCATTACTATCAGCTGGAGAAGCCAGACCCACGTGATGTGTTGTCATTTCAGGGTTTTAATTTTTTGTATTATGTCTCGCGCATGCGCAGAACGTACGCTCAAGACGGCGTCGCTTCGGTGTGTTCCAAGGCACTTTTTGGACCTCGGGGAGCCGACTGATCAGTCCGCCTTTTCTGCCGACGGTCAGCCGTCGGCTTAGTGTGTCAGGGGCTTAAGGCAACTACTGGTGCAGAAAGTGTACATTTACCTCTTGTGGTGGATTTCTCATCCCCCCTCATTTAGCATGTGATTGATGCGTGTTGTAGAGCTGCTAAGCTCAATGGATTAATCGATTAGTTGTCAACTATTAAATTAATAGGCAACTATTTTGATAATCAATTAATCGGTTTGAGTCATTTTTTTATGAAAAAAAGTAAAAATTCTCTGATTCCAGCTTATAAAATGTGAATATTTTCTAGTTTATTTACTCCTCTATGACAGTAAACTGAATATATTTGAGTTGTAGACAAACCAACACATTTGAGGACATCATATTGGGCTTTGGAAAAAACTGATCAACATTTTTCACAATTTTCGGACATTTTAAAGACCAAATAACTAATTGATTAATCAACAATGAAAATAGTCGTTAGTTGCAGCCTTAGAGTGTTCCTACTGATCTAGAATGAAAACCTCACTGTTTGATTCTGTCGAACTGACATTAAAGGATCATTTCAGGTTATTGCAACTTGGATCTTATTTTCATAGTTTTGGTCATTATTTCTATCTAACAGACACATGATCGCAAAGACAATCAGACAAGATGTAAACCAGCCCCCTGCCTGTTGCAGAGAATAGAAAATTATTATCTGAACTGTGGTCCAACTTTGTCCTTCTATACTTTCTGTAGTTGTGCACAGCTTTCATTGATTATTACCAACATTTTATATATTATATGTAAAGCTACATGATGGCTTGCCATGAAATTTATTATAGCATTTTTCAACACTTTTGTCCATATAACAAGATCACCTAAAAAACAGCCTGAATCCTCGTCAGCTGTACTTTGAGCTTAATACTTGCATACACACTCACTCACTCACTCACTCACTCACACACACACACACACACACACACACACACACACACACACACACTTCACCATCCATCTTAACAGACCATATATATGTACGCATCTCTGACAACACACAGACAATTATCTTTCTATCCTAGTAAATTATCATTCACTCATTTACGCACATCACTACCTCTCTTGTAACATTTGCTGCCCCCCTCTCTCTCTCCTTCAGAAAGGTCAGCTCTCACCAGGAGACCCACCGGCCTGTCAGAGAGAGAAGGGGGAGGAATGATGCACAGCCCATGCTCAGCTGGCTAAATTTGAAAATGCCATTTTTCCGTGTTAATATGACATACGATTTCAAGTATTTTTTAGAAAGATCTCCCACTACACTGAAAAGAATTGGAAATTGGCTTAATCCCTTTTTTTCTTCGTATTTTTTGATTTACAAACAACAAAACATTGCAGCCAAAGTGTGGTAAAGTGAGTATGGACAGCCCGGTTCTCTGCTGGATCTCAGATGGAAGAACCTTTGTTCTGTTTCCTCCTGCTCTCTGTGAGTTGTTTTTATTTGATCACGGGTCATAAAAACTACCTGTTCATGATCATGACTTTATCTGGCAGATTAATGAAAACATTTGTGCTGCATGATCATCTATACTGACATTTGAAATGAATGATCACAGAATGGGCTAGAGGTGGGTCTCCGTAACTTTACAAGTACACAGGATAATGTCCCAAACGCTCTATTTTCCTTGTCCACACCAAAGCACATGGCTGTTGTATATTCACTCAGGAGACTCAGTTTTGGGTTGTAAAAACTGCCAGCTTAGTGTGGACGAAAGGTCAAATTTAGCTGGTGTGGTTGTGCTTACACAAACTGTTGGCATGGCGACCAAATCAAGACTAGTTTCATCAGAAGCTGATTGTTGTTTTACAGTGATTATTTGTGAATTTCTTGTTGTTATTATACTTATACTGTAGATGATACTGTGATGATTATTTTTCTGGATTATTTGTTGATGAAATTTGAGTTGGTGGTACTAACCTCTTTGTCTCTAGCCCGCCGTGGCCATCACTGCTCAGACTAAACATCTTTACTCAGACAAATTTAAACTGAAACATATAACACAATGCATCACTTCCTGTGTGCAACCTTATTGAAATCACAGCCTGTTAAAACTTCATGAAGACAAACAATTTACAGAAAAAATCTGCCATACTGATAAATGTGATTTTACCACACTGCTTCTGTAATTACCAATTGTAAAGGTTTGATGCATATTTATCCTCACTGCTGTGCTGATTCACTGGTGATTCATACATACAGTACACAGCTATTCTACTGCTCTTTAAAGGGTATTTTGGCATTTTTCAACCTAGAACTAACCCGCATTTCCCAATGCATTTGTGTCTAAGTGACTAACCCTATACAAATAAAGCTGCCTTTCCTTGCCTAATGTGAACAAAAATCTTTGAAATTAGTCATTTATTGAGCAAGAATGCTGTAACCAGTGCTGCAATGTAACCCTATGGGGCAAATGCACACAGTCAATGTACGTCCACTTACAGTGCTTGGTTTTGCCAGTGCCAGGCTCCGATTTTTATTATATTTGTCTGACTACATTATTGGAAGATGGAAAAGTTGTTGTTATCCTTTCATGTGTAACTTAGTGATGCCAGGTCAACACAGTAACTAGCCTTTTTTTTTAGGAAAATACTTTGGTATAGGATTTCTTCTCCTCTTTGGCTGGCAGTAGTCATCCTTACTAAAAATGGTCACTGCAGACCCGATGGTCTGCAAGGTGCAGTGTATGGACCAGAGTGTTAGGATCCAATTGTTATCTGTAGCACAACTAGCCTCAACTTATGCTACGCTTTCTGTACCCCAAAGCAACAAACTCTTCATACACGGTTCCACACCGCAGTCTTCCGGCAAGTCACCTTGCAAGATTTCAGAACAAGACTTCATCATCTTCCCATAATGTAGTCAGACACTTATAATGATCTGAGCCTGTCAGTGGCAAAAACAAGCACTTTTAGTAGATGTGCATTGACTGTGCACATTTGCACGATTACATTGCATCCCATTCCACGGCTGCCGGTTACAGCATTTTTGCTCAATACTGGACCAATTTCAAAAATGATATCACTGTCATTTGTCACTTAGACACAAATGTGTGGGAAATAGGGTCTAGGTTGAAAAAAAATATTTTGAGAAGTAGGAAGAACTAACAGAATGGGAAACTGTAGAGGGAGTGATATACACACTGAATTTATGCAAAACGAGTGAAAGTAAGATATGTGAGACTCCTATTACTGCTTGAAAAACCGATTTGAGGGGGGGATGCCATCCCTTTTGCTAGCAAAATGATCAAAATGTACAAACCCTAGCACCGGGAGTCACAGAGGGCTGGGTCTAACCTATGTAACAGAAAGTTCAACTGAATTTGAGTTGCTTCGAGTTGCTACAGCGGCTAACTGAAGGCTGTTAGTACAATTAAACGCACAGCAAGTCATATTATTTGTTTGATATTTGCATGAAAAATTCCCCAAAATGGACCAACATATGCACCAACATCACAAAGACGGCAGAGAGGTCAAGTGCAGTGACTTAAGTTAGCCTTAGCCAGGGTGATGATGATGATGCCTAGCAGAGCAGACAGCTAGCAGCTAGCCTCCTGTAACGGCACCCACCTGTCAGTCAAAGCAACCACACCCTAATTATACCCTAACTTTAAGCCTTAATAAAATGTAAACGGGTGAGTTTAAACTTTTTTTGGCCCTGTACATTTCATGAATAACAAAATTAGCTATAGAAACAAAAAAGTTTTTGGTTTTTGTACCAGGCAGTGAACACAGTTTAATTCTGCTGTAAAGTTGGCCATTTTAAAATTGGGGTCTATGGGGATTGACTACCTTTTGGTGCCAGCCTCAATTGACCATTTCAAGGAACTGTTTAGAGGAACTGCAGTGTTTTTGGCACTTTCGCATTGGCTTAATTTCTCAGACCTGGAAGTTGCCGCTTGGTGCAAACAAGCATAAAAAATTCTACTGGTTTGAGCGTGGAAATCAATTCTTCATCTCAGAAAATAATCTTGCCTCCATTAATGAGCTTTTGGAGATTTCAACCACATCTCACACAATCTTTATTTAGTGATCAGAGCTGGCGCAGGTTTCATCACTTGACCTGAATGAGGAACTTTGATGACGTGGTGAGAGACAGTGGTTATCCTGTACAACCACCTGTTGTGAGCTATCTTTACTCGCTGATGAAGACTGTGAGATGTGGTTGAAAGCTGTAAAAACTCATCAGTGGACCTTGGCTCTTAGATTATTTTATTACATTTTTCCATTGCCCTTTCAAAAATCATATCACATTGAAAAGCCAAAACTATTCAAGGTTAGAAGGCTACCTCTCACTCCACTTTGAGTGTTGTTTAGCCTCTTTACTGGCAACAGAAGTGTGTAACAGTACTTCATAATGGAAAAAAATAAAATAATCAAATAACACTGGTGATACTCTTTAAAGCTGCAAGCATCCTTGACTGTCCTCTACAGAGAGACTAGACAGGATTCTCCTCTAAATTTCATTCTGTTTTTTTTCTTTTTCCCCCTTACATTTCAACTTGTCCTTGTCTGTTTTATCTTCTACTTTTAATGATATGTATTCAGGAGGAATTCAGACAATGCAATTTTATGTAAATGTATGTATGTATGTAATGTACCTCTACTGATTGTGCTTTATAAACAGTATTTATGTGAGCATTTTTTCCATATTTTTGTGTCAGTGTAAACAACAAAATCTCAAGTAAATCTACACCGACCATTACCATACTTACTAACCCAAACACACAACACAGAGAAGAATAGAGAAAAGAATAAGACCTTGAGTCGGAGAGGGAATAAGAAGAATAAAAAGATGAATTTGAAGGTGGATTTGATTCCCTCAGACAACTTCAAGGAGACTGACACAGGTGGAATATGAATGAGGAAAGAGAGAGAGAGAGAGAGAGAGAGAGAGAGAGAGAGAGAGAGAGAGAGTGTGTGTGTGTGTGTGTGTGTGTGTGTGTGTGTGTGTGTGTGTGAGATGGGGAGCAAGGAAAGCGAGTGGTGGTAGAGAGATCCAGAGAATGAAAGAAAGAGCCGTTGAGAGAGCGAAATGTCAATGAGGAGGGAGCGAGGAGAAAAGGAACAGAGTGTGAGAGAAAAGGGGGTCAAAGAGCCTTACAGAAAAACTGGCAGAAGAGTGGAGAGAAAGACTGGTAAGCTAATGACAGGAGACAATAAGAGAGAGACAAAAGGAAATGATAGATGAGAGGTAAAGAAATAGTGCTGGCATTAAAAAGAAGGGAGAGAGTGAGGGAGAGAATTTCAAGCTATCAGGCAAAAATGGTGGGAAGGTCGTATAAGAAAAGTCAGATAATGGGGACTTGAAGATGTACACAACAACGCAGATTCATTTTAACAATATTTTCCACCAGCGATAATATTCATAGGTGGTTAAATATGACAATACTGCTAATACTTTGGGCAGGAAAAACAGAGCATTTGGAATATTCTGACATATGACTGTCATGTGATAAACTCTCATGGCCTTTGTTTTTTCTTTCCGCCAGCAATGTTTAGAAGCCACATTTCTGTTGCCTCTGATGAGAGACAGAAAAGTTCAATGTATTGGAGAAAGTCAGATGGAAATGCAGAAGATGAAGAGGATGAGAGACAGAAAAATGGAAGGGCCAAAGAAGGGAAAAAAGAGAGACTGGTAATGTTACAGAAAAGCAATGGGAGAGAAATGGAGAAAAGGTGGGAATGGACAATAGTGAAATAGAGGTTAGAAGACATGTAAGGTGACAAGAGAACAGTAAAAAAAAAGAGAAAGACACTGAGAAAGACTGAGAAAAAGGCAGCCTGCAGATGAGCATAAGAATGAGAGAGAGTGAGAAAAAAGGAAGACATTGAGGAATAGAGCGAGACTGAAAGATCGACGGGAGGGATGGAGGAGGGAGTTGGTCTGGGGATCAAACCAGTCTCAGAGATCATTTGACAGGAGATGAAAAAAGGAGGTGATGAGGAGCGAAAGGGTTCAGATGAACAGACAGTGAAGATGAATGTAGAGGGGGAGTGGAGGTGATGAGATGAAATAGAAAGACAGGAGGAAGAAAAAGAAAAAAACAGCAATGGAAGACTTAAGTACCTGTGGTGTCACCTTTGTTGGTGCATGACGCCACCGCTCTGCAATAATATGAATGGAGACAGCGTGGGCTGCCTCAAATTTCACCTGTACTATATAAAGATATTTGACGTTTTGTTTTTTTTATAGTGTTTCTGCTTTATTAAAGACTCAGTTTAAGTGAGACAGGATGAAGAAGAAATTTAACACGTTGAGACAGAAGCAGAGGCAAAATGTCACCTCACGTCACAAATGAGTTTAATTGTTTGGCCTAAAAATGAGCAATTTTGATTACAGGTTGTGTCCTTCGACTTTTGTTTTTCAGTGGTGCATCTTATCATCAATAAATCATTACCCTATTTATTTTGTAATTACCCTATGAATTCATCAACAACAACATCAGTTAGAAAATGTCAAGCTTCTAACATCTACACTGCATTTTCTGTGATACAGGGTCAGATTTGGATAATAATGTGATTGTATTATGAAACTAAAGAAAGTAGAGTAAAAAAATAATCATACACTACAAATAACCTTGACTAGAGCCATGAGAGTTGGATAGTTACAAGAAGCAACCACAGATTTGAAGAGAACGTAGCATTGGTAAAGTAAACCCATTTCTTTTTGATGATGGGACATTTTTTAAGAGAGAGTCTGGATTTACCACATCAAACGTTAGGAGACTGAAAATCTATCATTTGGGCAATGGAGCGGAGCCACAAGCAAGCACCAACTTCCAAGGCTGAGTGTGATAGGCTAAGACACCTGTCAATTAATATCCCCAAACATTCACAGTCTTGTTTTCATAAACAAAAAATGAAAACTGTCCACTGAGACACACATCAAAACACATATATTTGAGTCAAAAATGTATTCAGAGAGTTAGAGAGATTAAGAATAGTATAAGAGTCAGAAAAAGAAGCAGAAAAATCAGATGAGACAAAAGAAGTGGGCTGAAATCACACTTGTGGTGTTGTTACAACATGGTACTGGCATTGAACCACTGACCCTCGCTGATACTTCCCAGGCTTATTAGCTTTTTGACACATTCAGTGTCATATCCACATCATGCCATAATAAAGGTGTGAAGGAGGTGTCAATGTGAGCAGATATCAACTCAGCGTGTCGGTAAAAGCTAAACACCACACTGTCCAAATGGATTTACGTCTATGTTTTTATTAGACACAATAAATCCTCTATGACTGTGAACTCACTGTTGACATATGTTATTGACGTATGTTAATAGCTGCAACATTAATTGCAAAGTAACAGAACAATAAGGTAAACAGCAGGTTTAATAAAGAGCTGTTGAGTCTGCCTTTAGCAGGTGAAAAAAAGGTCGCTGCTCACATTTCACATTTGCAGGTTTTTCTTCGATCTGGAGTTTTTTTTTTATGTGGTGTTTTATTGGTAGTGCAAGTTTTCTGACCCTGAGGCCTACAAAATCCATTCAGTATTCGTAATAAGATTTCAAAGATTCATCGTCATCAATCTTAAAATGAGTCTGCCTTTCTAAATTTCCAAAAAATTGACTTTTTGAAAGCACAGCAAACAGCAGGTGAAGAGAGAAGCTGTTCACCTCTGCAGACACACAAAAAAGCAGCTCATCACTCTTCTTACCAATTCAATTCAGAGTACAGCTGAGGAAAGACTTCTCTTACTCCCCATTAATATAACATTTGCTAAGGATGAATTCTGCAGATAACTACTGTATATGATTATGAGCCACCCTCGACAGTCTGCCCTCTCTGCGCTATAACGTACCTCCAGGACATCCTGTCTGAAACGTCACTGAGTAAAGGTCAGACATTACCGCCCACAAAAATCAGATCAGTCACATTAATGTGTAGAGGCCAGGAAGTAGTGATTCAAGATGTAGTGACAGCCAAGTGTGGGTGGACTGGTTGTGTACATGCGCAGGCAAAGTAGTAACAGAAGAAATCCACAAAATGCCCTTTAGCAATGTGCCTGATACTTGCCTCTGTCACGGAGGCAATGCTTATAGTGTCGTTTGTCAGTTATGAGGCCATCTCATAAACTCATAGATTTTTGTTGGAAACTTGGGCCATGTGTCACAGGAAAAGCAATCAGTTCAGATCCAGAGTCATCAAGCATTCAGCCCCCACCTATTTTGTGTGGATGAGTAAATGTCACTTGGTGGTGTGACTGCAGCTTAATACAAAGCGAACACTCATGATTTATCACATCATCTAACATCTCCAAAACAGACAAATCTCACGACCGAAATCATGAACTGGGCCTACATCATGAACAACAGCCTACACACACTGTTTAAGAAGCTGGAGATTCACCCTATAGATGTCAGCTGTGATCACTGATGGAAAAACCTGTTGACTCACTCTGCACAAAAATAAGAAAGCTGGACTTGCCAGTGTCAGATCTTTTTCTTTTGTCTGTGGTAAAAGGTAAAAGAGAAGAAAAGGTTTCATGGAACCAATAGTATCTTTGAATTGGATTAAACCCAGGTTATTGAGAAGTTTGGTTAGTATGTAAACCATTTAAACACCTGAAAGAATAAGGCTAGCACACTCTGTTCCTTTTATTGTCAACAAATCACCCAAACCTTTCCAATGTCCCTACCCTCTCTGTGCATTCAGCTCCAAGCCTATTAACTACTAAAATATAAATCTTTGAAAATAGGTGACAAATATACACTGTAGTGAAAGTCTTTTAAAAAGGTTGAACTATTTCCTCAAACACACATTATTCAAACAGGATTAAAAATTGCATTTGTTGGGGACTATTTTCGATGGCGGATTAATACACATTTTGGTGTGTATGCAGCAAGAGGAGGTGTACGTGAGATCAACTCAATATAAACTACAGTGTGTGCGTTCATGTTAATGAAGGAACATGTCACCCAGTGCAACAGTGAGGCGCATTGATGTGTTTCTAATCGTAACAATGGGGCTCAGAGAAATAAGTTAGATCAGGCTTCAGCTACAGACAATACTTGTTAGTACAGTAGGATCAATTCATTGTTAGTTTTAGTCTTTTCGTTGGATTTGATGACATAAGAACAATATATAATATCGCCAGTCTTATCCTTTAATCAAGCAATTTTTCTAATCTTAGTGGTCAAAGTTATTGTGATTTATTTGTGTGCATAAAACACACTGAATCAAGAGGAGAGGAAACGAAAATAGAAATACATGAGGGGGAGCCAAGGAGAGATGGACAGTGAGAGCAACAGAGTGATGGAGGGTACACCTGGCTGGTGGTTTTAGGATCAACTGATGTAATTGGTGAACGGAGGGACACCGAGGGAGGAGAACTGAGAACAGTGTGGGGAGCAAGAGAGGAGGAGGAGGGCGAGTAAAAGGGAGTAACGGTCGTCTCCATGGTGAAGCAGTGGTCGTCATGGTTACCCACAGAGCCCGGGTCAGTGGCTCCAGGAATGTGCATGCTGTTTGCACACACGCGCTCACACACACGCTCTCTCTCACACACACGCGCTCTCTCTCTCTCTCTCTCTCTCTCTCTCTCTCTCTCTCTCACACACACACACACACACACACACACGCGCGCGCGCGCGCGCGAGCGCTGGTCATTATTTTCTCCCCCTCTGTTGTATGTGTGTATATGTGTGTGCGTGATGACAGATGAGCCCCGTTGTCAGAGGTAAGAAAAGAGGTGTGTGTTTTTAGTGTGTGTCAAAAAATGAAAAAGAGGCATTTCATCTTTTTTTACTTCCTTTTGGGGATACAAATGCATGTTTGCATCTGGTGTGTGTAGTGTTTTGTTTGTGTAGGTGTGTGTGGCCGGGTCAAATAGGTTCATAGCAAGGAGGGGTGACAAGACAACTGTGACTCAACTGAAGCTACCTCATGCAGGCAGCTGGTATGTTTGTGTGTGTGTTTAACACAGCAAGGAGAGTAAGTTAACCAACATGCACTGCTGTGCTGCCATTTCTGCATCAAAAAACATCCAAATATTTTTGCAAGTGGTGGTTTAGCACAGACACAGACACACAGACACAGACACACAGACACAGACACACAGACACACAAACACACGCGCACACACACACACACACACACACACACACACACACGCACACACGCACACACACGCACACACACAGACGTCTCCGCCTTCAGACATGCTCACCCGAGCACAAAATCAGAAGTTCAAGCAAGAAATTCACTCACTATTTTCCCAGCATCTTTCAACTACATTTAGGTTTCAACTGCGATTCACATGGTTACCATGACATGCAGACACGCCACAAACTTGCCACACCACACTGCACTTGTGTTTGGATGCCTGTGACTGTTGTTTCTTTTTAATGTGCTTCTCATTGTAACCAGTGCACCACTGGTTCTACGTAAGGGATAATGTAGAGCGAGCGGAGGCGGAGAGGTCTTGAATCACCCTGAACAGAACTACTTACTAAAGAAATCAATAATTTGACGCAAAGATTGATTTAAAAATTATGGTCCTCCATAGTCAATGATCAGAAGCAGTCTGTTATTCAAAAATAACAGACAGTGGAATGCCGTTCTTGACCAATCAGAATTAAGTATTCAACAAAGCCGTGTAATAATTACCAGTACACCTGCTCTAAAGCCCCTGGATCCACTGAACATAGCCTGTTACATTAGAAAACTGTAATATGAACAAATCTCACACTGGACTGGAGTAACTGTAGGATAAGTGTATGAAAAATGTGCTCTCGCCTAATTGGCTTTTTACATGCTTTTGTAGCACAGGATGCTAATAATAATAATAATTTATTTGATATTGAAAACAACTTGAAACAAACAAAACTTGAAACAAGTGTGTCTTCAGCTGCTTTTTAAAAGCGTCAACCGAGACTGCAGAACATAAGTTACAGTTTTTCTTGATTGCTTTGAACTGCTTAAAGAAACTGGGATCCACTTTTGTTTTCATCATCACTGTCTCAGCAGAGCAGAAGACACCTCTTGCAAATGTGTTAACCCTTTCTCATTGGATTGACACATTTTCCCCACCCTTTTGCAGAACAGTTAACACGGATGTCATTCAAGCAGGCCAAACTCCATTGTTTTAGCTATGGTAACCAAACAGAAACCATCTGTTCCTAACTATTAGAAACTACCTACATTAGTATGAAATCACTGAAGCACCTGTTTGACACTCCTTCACACAAATCTTCAATTAGCAATCAGTCTGCAGGCCTTAAAGGTGCAGCGTCTGTGTTGTTCTTTGCCAACATGGATGGAAGAGGTCTAAGACAGAAGAGACTGAGTATCAATAGTGGCTATTTCTTGTACTCTACAGTAATAGATGTTTATACTTTACTGTAATAGATTTTATTTTTATTTTCTTAATTTCTTATACTCTAATAGATTTTATTTTGGTTTACATGTATTTTGTGTAATATTTACAGTATTTCAGTTTTCAGCCACAGTTTCAAAATAAGGATCAATGGAATCAATACAATTTGCATCAAAGCATTTCTGATTCTGGATCCAATTCTTTGCAAGAAGACAAATTTGTCAACAAATGTCACTGGCATGAAAGCTACGTACAGTAATAGGCTACAATGACAAGCAATGGTGCACTGATTTGCACTGAGTGCTGTATTTTGTATTTTGTTGTCCACTGTGTAATGGTTGATTGGAAGAGCTCATACACTTGTTTGCAAGTTGTGTTGTTTGAAGGCAAAATTTGCTTTTGTTGCATATTTTAAATGTTTTGGCACGGTTAGAGCTTTTGTGTCATTTTGACATGTCATTGTGTGTTAACTGTTTTGAAAAATGTGGAGTTTGAGTTGACTGCTGCATCAAAGCAATCAAGAAAAAACTGTAATAGGAAGGGCGTTCCACAGAGACGGAGCTACCACTTCAAAGGAACGGTCACCTTTAGTTTTCAAACAAGTGTGTGGGACCACCAGTAATCCCTGGTTAGAAGACCTGAGTGACCTGTTAGTAGTGTATGGATGGAGCAGGTCAGAGATATAAACAGGTGCCTGACCATGCAATGCTTTATATGTAAGAACAAGAACTTTAAATTGGATCCAGAACTTGATCGGAAGCCAATCTAACAAGGATAAAAAAAAGGAGATAATAGGCATGGTAGCTTCCTAACATTAGCATGTCACCATGGTACTGTTACCACCAACACATTTACATTACTGTGTTCATTTGATAACAGCCTACACAAAGCTGGGACTGATAAAAGCTGAGCCAAGTTTGACAATGTAGAGATAAGCCTGACAAGCTAAGTCTAAGATAGCCTAAAATAGCTATCGTACAGAGGGTAAACTTTTCGGAATTAGGTAACAACATGGCCAGGCCTCTGGTACTCAGGAACATTTGAAACTTTTTCTATATTTTTTTCTATAACATTTCTCCATTTCCCACTCATCCTGTTAGTTGTTTTGTGGTGTGTAATGATCACTACAGCTTTCATGGGGCTGCTAGCATTGACATGTATACACATTTAGTGTCTATAGAACTAGGAAGTCACAGGGACAACAGCAGCTGACCTGTTCAAAAACATGGAGAACATTGGGTCTTTCTTCCATACTGCAGCCATTACTGTACATCTAATCTGAAAAATAAGTTTGTCCACACTGACAGATTTCATGACCCGGGAGCAAAGCAGACCTATTAAAAAGGCTTTGTGAAAAGTCATACATGCACATAAACGGGGAGTGGAGCAGGTTCCCCAGAGTCTCATGTAGGTCTGAGGCACTTTGAAGGTCACTGACAATACCCAGCATGCCTGGTTAAGCCAGCCAGAGTACTACTAGTACTCAACCTGCAGCCCTTTACAGCGCTGACTGAACATTCAGGAGGTATTTCTACTCCAGTAAGTGTTGCATTGTTCACTCACTTCCATCTCATTTTCACACATCAGACCCTGAGACTTATTTGAGCACTTGAATAATTTCAAAAGAGCCAAAGGACGGGAAGAAATTGTGTTACCAAGTGAACAATTTAACTGTTGCCTGCTTTAGTAAGTGCTAGAAATGAGTTTTTTTCTCCTCCAATTTCTTGATGAAATTTCTTTCAGTGCAGAAATCATCATTGCTTAATATAATGGCCATTTCTTGTTAACCTATTAAAAGTCACAATTTTCAATGCAATAAGAGAGATATAGCTCAATTTGCATCAAAGCATGCTCACATTGGTTTGGGTCTGGGACTTTGCTAGATTTCAACACTAGTATGACCATGTTAAAAGGCACTGACAATGAAAACAACAAAACCTTAAAGAGCAACAAATTAAGGATCCATTTGTACTGTGTGGTGAATCCTAACCCCTAAAGCCCTTCCTTACTTTTCCTTATCTTTCTGCCACGTACAAAAAGTCTTAAACAAGACGCTTTCTAATTAATGTTTTTATTCTCTAAACCTTCACCAACAACAAAGTTACACATAAACTTGAACACTCATGATCATGACATTGACCCCGCTC
This sequence comes from Sander lucioperca, assembly GCF_008315115.2. Classification (NCBI taxonomy): domain Eukaryota; kingdom Metazoa; phylum Chordata; class Actinopteri; order Perciformes; family Percidae; genus Sander; species Sander lucioperca. The sequence goes on from NC_050184.1 coordinate 10,209,792, forward strand.
TGACACGCGCCTCTGTGGCCCTACCTACAACCTTTGACCTTGTGACAGCATTCATCATCAAACTCAAACCCTTGTGTGTGTGTGTGTGTGTGTGTGTGTGTGTGTGTGTGTGTGCGCGTGTGTGTGTGTGTGTGCGCGCGCGTGCACGCGCGTGTGTGTGTGTGTGTGTGTGTGTGTGTGTGTGTTGTGTGTTGTGAATCCTTTGAATAGACCTGAATGGACCTGAATGGACCTCCCACTTCACCTTTATTGTCACTCTATTCAGTCTTGATCTGGTCTCAATGGTGCGTCAGGCCCCATCTGTGAATACCTCGGGCCACACTGCATGATAAACACTGAAAGGTTTCAACATAGACATCAACAGTCTTTCTGAATGACTCAATGTCCCAGTTGGCGTGTAATGCCACTCCGTCAATTACATTTTGAACAAGAAACTCAAATCTAATGTCTCTTGTGGCGCCGAGATTGGCCCCTCTGCCAGCTTTTTTGTTTTTGTAGGGTCAAACCGCCTGTCGTCTGTGACAGATATTGTAAAGCAGTAAACACGTGAAGATGGATGTCCACATTCTTTGAAATAAAAGCCAAATCAGAAATTTTAGTCAAATGTCATTTGTGGCGCCAAGATGACTCCTCCAGGGCCCTTTTCTGTCCTCAAAGAAACAGAAAAACAAGAAAATACTTCAATGTTACAACAGAGGACAGTGATTTAAGTCAATTAAAAAATGTTCATGTCACTTAAGGGCGCCAAGCACATTCCCTTTTCAGCAGTACACACATGGTACTAAAAAGAAGTAAATATACATCAGTGCAGATTTCTTAATGATCCTGTTCAGATTTTGCAGCGCCAAAACTACTCCACTGTTGGCTGTGTTCATTTAATGGGATTTTCATTCTCAGAATGTTTGGCTAAGTCGTTGATGACACCAACACCAACACTGTGTGCCCAGAGTTAGATTTGTATCTATTATCAAGCTGTCACACTTGGTTTACGTTTGTTTCGTCTGTAAAAAATCCAATAAATTACATTTTATCTGAAGGTATCAATGAGATGGGTTTACCTCAGTATGTCTCTCGATTTTAGAAAATCAGTCTATTTGGATCTTTTTCCCTGTGCGGAGGCCTGGTGTGTTTGAGGTAAACAAAATTCCAGTCCATTTTCAGCCCTGGGAGGGTGCATGAACCATTAGCTTTCAGAAGCAGAGCCCATTCCTCCAGTGTCTGTCGGCCTGAGAGGAGAGAGCTGGCAGGCGGGATAGCTGGCTTCCTGGTTCATTGGCTGGATGGCTGGCTGTTACACTCTGGTGCACAGAGATGCCAAAAAAGTGGGCATGGGAAAGCCTCGGGGGGGCCAGAGAATAACAAATGATACAAAAAGCGACCTTGTAATTTAAATGCAATTGTGAGTTTTTCTGTTGTGTCTGAAATATACTGCTGCACATAATAACAACAGCACAAAGTGAGGTTTGTCTTAAGGAGGTAATGACTCGAGCTCCACAAATCACTCAAAAAAGTAAAGATCTGAAAGCTGTGCTTTGCTTTGAAAAACAGCATTATAATAATACATTTTTATCAAAACTTTAGCCAAACTAAAGTAGTATTATATTGCAAGGACATATTGCTGTTTGCTTCACTTTTGTCACGCACAACTTATCCTCAGCTGCATTATGAGAGAGAAAATGGATTTTTTTTAACCAACTGGTGGAGAAAGTGTAAGATTTTCAGGTAATGTGCTGGAGAGAGACAGAGGTGAGCAGGATTTAAACAAGGATTTTAACTCTGTGAATCGCAGATATGAACATTTAATTGTTGTGTGATCAGGGAACAGTCCGACACTGTGTGGATTGTCTGATGGTGAGCCAGAAAGCTTTAAAAACAGATTGGTGCAAACTCTTGATCCTAATCCTGAGTACAATCTTGATAATTGGTCATTCAGTTCGAGGCCAGGATTGACATAAGCAGGTAGAAGAGTTAAATTGTATGGGACATGAGTGTTTGTCATACTCTTGATAACTTTTAAAATTTCCATTACAGCTACAAGAGCTGTAGCTAGGATTTTCCACCGCCGTTTTAACTAATGTACAGGGAGAAATCTATTTTAGAGGAAGCACAGAGACCAATTTGCCCCTCTAAAACACTGCTGGACTCAGCCAGGTCTGGTGCATTGTGCTTTCTGGACTCAACAAGCTTTGGCTGTAGACACACTGCAGTTTCCTCCTTAACATCTCCATGGTTAGATGTGTGGCTTTTCAGCCAGCCAGCTGGCACAGAGACACAAGTTACTGAGCAACACCCACAAAGCAGGACTTTGGAGCTAAGATGGCTGCCGTGTAATACTACAAAGACCAAAGTGTGGGCGCTTACACTGACTGGCATGCTGAGTGCTAATCCACATTCTGGCACCAAACCGGACTGTTGTAATTACAGAATTGGGCTAAACAGTAAAGAGCAACAATGCATTTGAGCGTTGCCAAATTCTCAGACATTTGCTGCTTCTACACAAGGATGAAAATGACTCTTCTTAATGTTTGAATCTTTTTTGTTTACTCACAAACAAGTGGGTTCAATCTATTTTTTATCTTCATATCTGTCCAAACTGTCTTACTTTTCTTTCAAATTGAGACAGAATAGGTTGGCTGTAGCCTGTAATTACTCACTAACACACCGCAGGAAACCGATCAGGACCAAACAGCCGAAATTTGGTCCGACCAAAAGAACTAGTCTGAGTCCGGATCAAGCCGAACCACGGTCCGCTTCGTTTCTAGTGTGAAAGCATTTTTGGATGGTTCAGACTTTCGGACCAAATACAGGAAGCTCTGGCAGGTTATCTTTGTGTTACAAGAGTGGGGGAGTTCCTTTAAGGAATAGCTCAGTGCTTAGTGTGTAGGCCTACGTGAGAGTGTGACGTGAATGCGCTCAAAGCAGACAGCTTTTGGGTGCTTTAAACCACATATAATACTGTTTTATTGTTCACAGATAAGTGGTTTCAGTCTGACAACAGAGAAGGGCCAAAACTGCAAATAGCGGCAGAGGAAGAGAGACTGGCCAAACAGGCATTTTGGCGCTGAGCACTGCCCAGGCTTCATTCATACTGTGAGTGGTGCTTAAAATTGTTTATTTCACTGTGGAGGAAAACACTTTGTACTTAATATAGCTACCTGCTAAAAAGAACATGAGAATGTGGCTAACGTTAATGAAAAACTTCCCTGTAAGTTAGTTAGGGAGACAGACACAAACTGTCCCATGGTCCCCTTCTTAAATTTGTCATCCACTCAGCATACGTCAATACTTCAACAAATTGCATTAAAGTGCTGCCAGCAAGCAGCATCTGTCAGACAGTTGTGTCGTGTCTGGTTTCTGTCTGCTGCTGCTGAGCCTCTCCATGAAACACACAGATGGGGTATCTCTCGCCTCCATATTTAAGTGCTTGTTTCTTAAAAGCCGAACCACCTCTCACAAATCTCACGCATCGGCTGCTGTCGGAACTAGTATTTCTCTCTTCAGCTTGTCTCTTCTTCTCTCTCTGAAACAGCTTTTTTTGTGTTTGGTGTTATTGAATTTGAAGAAGTTTATTTCAGACACCTCATCTCATCATAAAGTGTCTCAGATCCGTGGTGTTCACACGGTAAAGGCCATGCAGCAGCCAATTAACAATTCTTCAGAATGGTTAAAATTTTCAAATAATGATCCAAGTGGTAACTTCTTTTCATATGACGCCTCGCTGGGTGTCATCACTACCACAGCCAGTTTGTCGTCTATGGTCACAATCCCTGTGGATCAGTTCACGTTATTGAATGTGTGTACTTAGTTCGTTACACAAATACAAGCAGGTGTTTTCGACATGAAAATATTTTTTTGTGTTTTTTATACACATAACATTTTCCAACAGCCTGTTTGCTGCCTATCAGCGGGAGTAAAAAACCAATACAGTACATCTTCTGTGAAACCCACATCCCTGTGAAGTGATGTATGGAAACACTACAATGCTCCCACAGCAGCAGCAAATATGCATGAAGCACATTTTACAACAGTAGGGTGAACATTTGAAACTTCCATGGTTCTCTGAGAAGATGTTGAACACAACTGCATACATCTGCAGGTATATCAACAGTTTACAACAGCACATTTGATGTTTGGTCTTCTATCATCATCACTCACTGTTCTGGTGTTGTCTCTTATAGTTTACAGTTAACCTTACAGCATTTTGCTATTTTTGCAAATTTGATGAAAGCACCAGGCCAAGTATCATGTAGGCTAAATAAGTGTTTAAGTTTAATTTCTACTGTATACAACAGTAGGCACACACAAGGTCATAATACTTTAAAATGACGTTGTTTTGTTGATGTGTACTGACCAACAGAGGGCTTAAACAGTATTAGTGGTGGTGTTTAAATGGTCACATCACATTAACATAATGTTATGGTGTTGCATGTGTGAATGACAGAAGCTGCTGCCTTTACTGAAACATTCCACAAGGATATTTTTGGTAATTGTCCAGGATATATCCATGAAAGAGCTTAAAAACTGACGTTTTATTCTGATGGTAATGGATAATGTTGTTAAATACACTGATGGATGTGTGTAGTTTAGTCACGTTAGTTAGTTGGTCGGTTGGTCTTTAGTCCAAACGGAAATATGTCAGTAACTTTTCCATGAATTACTATTACATTTTGTACAGCTATATTCATGATCCCCAGAGGATGAATCCTACTGACGTTGGTGATCTCCTGACTTTTCTTCTATCACCTCCATAAGGTTGACATTTTTGGTTTTGATTAAAATATCTCAACAACTATTGAATGGATTACCATGAAATGTGGTACAAATATTCATGTCCCCCCCAGGATGAATTGTAATCACTTTGGTGATCCTCTGACTTTTCATTATCAGGTCAAAGATTTAATTTGTCTAGTAATTTGGTTTTTGTCAAAATACCTTCAAATCTAGTGAAACTCCCGTCAACCTCAGCTGTATGTTTGGTGGTTGTTAGCTAGCTGTAGTATTAAAGATCAGAGTGGAAACATGTCAGAAAATGTATTTGTTATCCTTGACATCAAAGCTAAAGTGTATCTGTGAAAGTGTGTGTCACTTTTCTGACTATATCAAATAAACTAAACCAAAGGAAATTCCTCAAGTTGAAATTGCATTGTCCTCGCCCCGTTTAATGATGATGTAAACAGTCTAAAGTTGAAATAAACCCCTTCACATTTTACCCTAAATATGCTCGGCCTATCCAGCGTTAATCCTTTTGCATTTTTCCTCTCTTTCTGTCTGTGTGTCTCTCCGTCTGTCACTTTCTCAATTTAATTACTCAGCTTGAATCGCTGCACTGGCACGACTGTTAACCAGACGAAACAGTGCCAAAGTGGTTTACGAAATGTAGAATTTCTGCCAGCCTTCCGTTCTCTCCCTCCTGTTTACCCCCTGCCAGCTCCCTTCCCCCTCCTCCTCACTCCCCGCCACCCCGTCTTGAAGACAGCGTTGCGTTGCGGCTCTGTGCTCCTAAAGAGCTGAAACTGTCGGCCGGGGAAGCGGTGAAATGGAAAAATTTAATCGCATTAAGAGAAAAACCTTCTCTTTTCATTTGTAAATTCCTGGGACACGGTTTTTTTTTCTACCCTCTTTTTCCCTTTTACACCTACCCCCATCTCTCTCTCTCTCTCTCTCTCTCTCTCTCTCTCTCTCTCTCTCTCTCTCTCTCTCTCTCTCTCTCTCTCTCTCTCTGTCCTTACCCCGACACGGCTGCTGAGCTCAGAAAACATCCGCCTAGGCCTCAACACACATACACACACTTATAAGTACACACACATACATTACATGTAAGAACACACACATTCAACTCCTCACTTTACTTCCGTCGAGGATTTGACAAACCAGGATGGAGGCCTGTTGGATGGGCGCGCACCCACACCCACACACACACACACACACACACACACACACATTGTAATTCCTTTCCTTTTTCCCCTTAAAAGAGACAGAGATCAAAGAACGTTTCACAGACTCCTCCTCTGTTCCCTCCCTCCATCTTGCTTTCCCTCCTCCAACTGAGTCAATGTACCTCAACGGCTTTTTCTTTCCTCCATTCTCTTCCTCCTTTCTTCCTCTTTTTTTCTTTCACTTCTAGTTTTTTTCTCCTTCCTCCTTCTTGCTGTAACACAACAATCTCCTTCCTCAATTGCAATCTTTCCCTCATTTTCTTTATTCCTCTTTCCTTCATTTCTTTCGGTTCCTTCTTTCTTGTTGAAGAGCTATGTTCCAGTTTCCTGTCGTGTCCACATCCGCCTCCATTGTCATTCAGCTCCACAGCAGCCATACCTCCGTGACAGGGACACACACACACACACACACACACACACACACACACACACACACACACACAATCCAACACTAACCACCATCCCCACTTCTCTGTGGTTATTGACCTCTTTCCCCTAAACACACACACACACACACACACACACACACACACACACACACACACAGAAATACACACACTGCTTCCATGGGGACGAACCACCTGAAGAGCTGAGGATTAACAGACCAGTTCAAACAGTGTCAAGAGCTTTTTCTCTCTAACTCCACTGTAGAAACCCACTACACACACACACACACACACACACACACACACACACACACACACACACACGCGCACAGATTGCATCTTGTCTCAAATGAGACATAACAACAGTAAGATGTTTCCTTACAAAATTATCTGCAACTGATTTTTTTGTTGCCATTTAACTGTTGTCGGTACAAGTTGGGAGTTTTTTCTTGCTAGTTTGAGACTACAACACACAAGCTGCAGTTTTTTTTCTCGTTTTTTTTGTACGTCAGCTCTAAACTCTGCGGCTGGTGTCCCCGCTGAACTCGATGGTATCTATTGTGTATAAAAAAAGACCAGTTAGCTTCACATTCCTACTGGATACTGTCACACTAAAAAGCACAATAGAGGTGCTTTCACAGTACAAATCTTTTAGTTCAGAGCCGCAACGTCAGCCAAACTGTAATACCACTCACTCTGGTGTGTGTGTGTGTGTGTGTGTGTGTGTGTGTGTGTGTGTGTGTGTGTGTGTGTGTCCCTAATCTTTCATTTACTCCCTCTGTCCCCCTCTCTCTCTCTCTCTCTCTCTCTCTCTCTCTCTCTCTCTCTCTCTCTCTCTCTCTCTCTCTCTGGCCATCAGAGGGAGCTCTCATGCAACCGGATCACTTCATATGACGATGTGATTTGATATTGACAGAAATCACATTTAGGTGGAGTTGTGGCATGTGTGTCTTTACTGTTAGTTCTGCATAATAATGCGTGTATAATAAAATGGTCAAGAGTGAGATTTATTGAAAGAAAGCACATTTTTATAGACTGAACTGCCATAAGAAGAATGCCCTCTACTACATGCAGTCTGTGTCTTATTTTAAATACTGTAGGAAGGAAAGTGCTGAGCCAACATCCAATAATGGCCGAGGCAAGAATTGAGGTCCATCATTGAACACACTCAGACTGTGGTTGCACTGATAAGCTCGCCAATTTCGAAGTGAGTAACTGTAATGAATGTGTGAAAATCATTAAAAATGATGACATATTACACAATGCTTGGGGGTTGCCTCCTGCCCTCCTGTAAGTGATCCAGTTTCCAAAGGCTGAGGTTTTCTCAAGATACTGTACAATTTCTGTAAATGCTGTTTGAATACTTTATGCCAATATATAGGATTTCACCAACTACTACAACTCACCAGAAGAACTTTGACGAGAATATAGAGGAGGGTCAACAATCTCTCCATATTTTATGAATGCCTAATTGACTGAAATGTTCAGGTTCCCCCCGACAGTCATCCACTGGGATATGAAGGTTTTATGATCCACAATGGTAATACCCTGAATCAGGGCTACATGCAGACCAGAATAGCTCACAATTAATAAATAAAGAGGTGGCTGCATTTTCAAAACATGGAAAATGTGTAAAAAGGGTAAATAATGTGTACAAAATACAAATTAGTTAGCAAGCTAGCAGTTTTCAGTAAGACTTTATTTGTATGTGTGGTTCATGATGTCCGTAAACTGTGGCAGACAACACTGTTTAGGAAGCAGGTCACAGTCAACGAGCGTGTTTCCATGACGCTGGATGTTGTTCACTCTGGGATAGGCTGGGAAGTAAATGGTATGACATATTTTCCATTTTCTCAATCTACATGCACGAGTCCAGCTTCAGGAGTGTCCAAATGCCACATACTGTAGGTCTTGGTGAGCAGGTTGCAGGTCAGCAGCATTAACCGAGGCATCTGTTACTATTAAACAGTAATAACTGGAATTAAACATCAGGATATGATCCCAAACGCTGATGTGTCATCATCCAGCAATATGTGTCATCATGCGACAATATGTGAATTGAGTTATATGTTACTAAAACCTGCAAATCCTTCTTCATAGCTCCTTATCTTCCTCCTCCTTTCTTATCTGCTTCCCGCCTCCTTATCTGCTCCCAGTGTGTCCTATTTATATCCGTATACACCGGCTTTTGAGCTCAACATCATCATCATTATCATCCCCTTACTGATCTTCCTTACAGGGAAACACAGCCTCAGATCAAAGCGGATGACCTGAGGGTATTGAATACATATAATCTGACTGGCGTGCAGGTGTGTTTATGTGTCTATGATGGTCCATGTGTGTTTAACCTGATGTGGTCGACTTTGTATAATCCTTGTACTCTGAGTGCCATCTGCCCCACCTTGAAAAGGGCAGAAGACCTCCCCATGCCAATATGTCACAGGTACAACATGCTGTACAAGAAAAAACACCTCTACCTGCAACACACAACATAATCAGAGCAGTACCAAGAGGGATTTTCTGTCTGTCCACTGTCACTACATAATAAAGGGAAAAGCCCCCAAAAAATAATCTTTGTTTTATTCAATAACACGGAGCATGTCGTTTGGTCACCTGTCAATAGCGTCATTTAACCTTTGACCCCTCTAGTTGCTCTAACGCCCGGCAAAACACAGGAAATCTTGGAAACAACAGATGATATGTTAGAGAGTAATTGTAAATCATACAATGTCACACCATCTGTCCAATATGAGTTTTCTGTTGCACGACTAAAACAACTTTTAAACTTACACGTTCTACCAAAACAAGTTCCTTCCGAGGCTATTTTGCAGCGGCACCGTGGCTTTTCTCCGGTGCTTAGCACCGCCCAAGACGATTGTGAAGAAATGCTAATAAACTAGAGCATGTTTTCCTTCCATCCCCGAATGCTATGTGGAGTAGCCAGACCCTCCTCTAGCGCGCTTTGGAGGAGGGTCTGGCAAAGCGAGACTACATTTCCCCCTACTCATTTACGGGTTCTCCTTCTCCATTAACAACATGTAACCAAGTAGAGGGTTAACTTTTCATGCTACAGCTTTCCAACCATGGTCAGAAAGCACAGGGGAGACACACTATGCCCCTAGTCAGTATTCGCTCCGAAGCTAATCCCCGTCACTCTCTCACTTGCTCTACTACGCGCTCCACACACATGCTGTCTCTGCCCAATGCTGAAAAAAAATCCCAGAGGAGATACTGACATGTGAAATATTGAGATATTGTGGTTTTAGTTGCTGGCTAATGTTATCTTGCTTGCTTGCTAACCATCAGCTACCACCACAAATATAAGATAAGTAATTATGTGGGAAACATTGCAGCTATTTCATTAGAATGAAATGACATGAATAAACGTTACTAAACCTAACATAAATAAAACTTCACTACATTAACTCGTCCGTGAACAGATACATTTTCATCGGCAATGGTGGTTTACAATGAAGATTACAACTCCCAACTAAACAACGTCATCAACAGTCTGTGTTTCGATTGGGAGACCCCTATGGAGACCCCTATGGAGACTCCTAGCAGTAGAAAATCACGTATTGTACGGTTATATATACAAATTTCAAATGTGCCTTTTTAATGTAAGGACTGACAGGATGAATGTGCCCCCGTAGTTACTGTTGCTAGCCTCCAACTGCTCCAGTGGAGCTGCTCAGTGGGCAAAAGACCAGACTGCAGTTTGACTGGGCAGCTTCCAGATGTGGGAATATGTAGCAAGGTGTTTACACTTACACTCATCTAATGTTGTTATTTTACATAGAAACATATAACTGCAAATAAACTAGATGCACAATGATAAGCAAAGAGATAAATGCAGTATATATGGAGTGCAGTGCAACAAATACAAAAGCACTGATGCATACAGAGGAGACACACTGTACACAATGACTGAAGAACTGGAAAACATGCAAGCACACGGGCACAACAGAAATGCTGACATAAAGATACGCAGAATGCATGTACAGTCTGCAGCTCGGCATGTGTTGGATGCTTTTATCCAGAATTCCCTGTGGTGCAATGCATGTATTTTGAGTGCAGGAAACCTCAGTGGGAATAAAATAAAAGGTTAGAAAATGAACACAATGCACTGAACTGCACACACATCAATACACACAGTCGACACGCACAGGGAACATATAAACGATGCTTATATATAAAAGATTGTATATGCAACATTTTACGTGTAATAAATCATTGCCATATTCATGTTGATATGTATGTTGATATAAACAAGTGAGTCCATCACAAAGAGAATTGCCAGCCTTTATATTGCATTTTGAATTGTATAAACTACATTTTAATGAATGTGCTGCAGAAAAGAATGGTCTTACTTTTTAACAAACAAAAAAATAATGCTAGATGCAGCACCAAGAGAATCAGAAACTGTGACAGGTAGCAGGGTAAAAATCTAAAGAAAAGACTAGCAGCGAGGCAAGGGAGAAAAAAGGGGAATTTATAGAAAGAGCATGAGAGCACAGGTGTGATTCTTCGACCAGGTTATTAGCTATTGTGTGCAGTGACAGCTCTAATGGAAAAAATGACAGGTAACTTAGAAGAGAGAGATGGAATGTGAACGGTATGGAGCCTAAATAAAGCACTGGGATGGAAATATAAGAGGCAAAATGAAAAAAGACGAAAACAATGAAGGTAAAGATGATGTAGTGAGGAATAGAATATAGGCAGAAATGAGGCTGGTAGAAGGAGAATATCAATATGTGATTTGTTGCACAAAAGCCAGACATGGTGGAGCTGCATTTTTTACATTTTGTGTAGGTTTACGTCTCCAACACAAATATAGCTCATGTAAAATATGTAAGATCAGCCCAGTCATCCATTAACACTGCCACATTCATTATCCTGAGTGATAGTAAGCTACGTGCACAACAAAAGTAACAAAAGAACAACAATGTCAGCTTAACCTAACTTTACAAAAAAAAATATTCTCCAAATTCCAATCGTATGCCCCTGTTTCAATTATTCAGTTTGTCTTTAAATACCAATTATATGTCAAAAAATATTTTGTTGGGTAGTTTCACAACAAAATCCCTCTCTTCTATTTTCCTGTAAAACATTAAAATATTTTTGATGGCTTATCATGAATGGGTCTATACATAAATGTATTCAGTCAAATGTGATTTGGGCTAACCATCTTATAAAACCGCACTTGACCGTTTAGGGATAGTACCGTCCTTGGCATGTACACTACTTTTTGCCAACAGTCCCACAATGCAATGTACATTGCATTGTACACATATGTATTTGTAAGTGGTGATGATTGACTTCTGGTTTCACATGGGACACGAACCCTGGTCTTTGTTTGACTATCCACCACTCCAACCTGAATTTTGTCACCTCGCTTCCTCGTTTGCTCTCACGATAATTACTACAGCCACAAGAGGTCGCCGCCTGACAAAAGACGTCATTGTCGGTCGTCATAAACTGCTTGCATAATCGACCTATGGTCGTTTTCTGGGTGAGGATGAGCTGAATGTGTTAGGCAACAGAGTAAAGATAATAATGCAAGAGGACAGGAAACTAGGGAGAACAAAAAGATAGTGTAAGTGATTCAAGGTGAAAAAGGAAGAATATGTGAGTAAAAGCGGAGGAAAAAGTAAAGAGAGGTTTATTGCTGTGTCACACCAACCCAGATGTTGCTTGTGTTTTTTGTGGATGCTGAATCCTTGAAAGAAAAGTTCATTATAAAACAACAGAGAGTCAAGTGTGGAAGAAAAGAGATTATGGAGAGGGATTTAGGAGGTAGGAAAGGGGCTGAAGGGGGAGGAGAATGAAGAAGAGGAGGAGAAAAGTTTAGGACGAAACTAAAAACGATACAGGTAATTGAAAAAGAACAGAGGTGAGAGAAGGGAGGAGAGGAAGATGAGAAGAGACAAAAGATAAAGAAGAGGAGGGAAGGGAGTGAGGTGGAGGAAGAAGAGGAGGAGGACAGGTGTAATCCCAGCTCGGGTGTTTGGTAGAGTGGTAGCGGTAGAGCAGAGGATTATGGGATTACAATCAGTGTCGTTGGTCATGTGAGTTGGCGTGGTCGACACTGACCCTGCTTACCTTCTGTCAGCAAGGAAGCTTAGCCTGGCTGTGAAGGTGAGGTCACAAACACACACACACACACACACACACACACACACACACACACACACACACACACACACACACACACACACACACACACCTGCCCACCCATCATTCTATCTCCTGGTCAGACTCTCAACTCCTCCTTTACCTCTTTTTTGTTTTTTTACCTATTTTCGGTCTTTTCCTTCTTCATTTCCCTCCCCTCTTCCCCTCCTGACACTCTCTTTTTAATTCTCTTGTCTATTCCTGTCTCTTTATCTCCCTCCCTCCCTCTCTTTCTCTATCTCTGTCTTTCAGATGTCAGGCTGTTTTTTGCTGCACGTTATACATGTACAGCTTATCCATGCCCTCACATATCCAGCAGGATTCCTTGTTTTTTCTATCTGGAAGAGTAACAAATAAAACAGAAGAAAGAGGAATAAAATATTGCGGTGTCAGGAGCAGTAAGTCAGAGTATGTCCAGACTGTGAGGAGTAAATGCAGGAACAACCCTGGCCTTGGTAAGTTTGTCTTGACTTGATATGACGGTAGACATTATAGCATTTATCTCATTTTAGTATTCTTTTTGATCAGTTTCATTGAAAACAAAAAAAAAATTAAAACATAAATACATTCACAATTGAACACACTAGCACAGATCTTTTCAATTATATCAAATGCAATCTTATTGTTTTTTTCATGACAGCTGGTCAGGGACGACCCTCATAATTAAACTAAATTACTATTTTGTTTTAAGTCCTTATTCTGTTTGAATCACTGAATACAAGTATCTGAGGTGTGGGCAGCCATTCAGAGGTCTGGAGCAAGGCTTGTGAGGGAAGTAAACATGATTGTGGTTTGTATTTTTGGGGAGGCACAAATGTTTATGTTTTGTTTTTTAATCAGCGGCATTAAGAAATGATTGTGTGTCTATCAAAAAGAAAAAACAAAAGCTTTCTTAAATTCTGAATAGAAGCTTTATACTATTTAAAACGGAATGAAAATCCTAAATGAATAGCTGGATTAGTTGTTACGTCTTCAGAACAAAAGTTAAGTAAAAAGGTAAGTAGAATGTTGTCTCTATTTTTAATGTTCAGTACAAAAATGATAACTGTTGACTGTGAGCTCATTATTCAATGCTTGGAACATCCGCCCAAAACATTCCATTGACCTCCATTGGATTGGAGTGGACACAACTACTACAATTTATTTTCAGGGGTCAGTGCACGTTAATCAACACTGACCTTTAACGACATCAATGTAAATGTGCTGGGGTTAGCTCAACAGCTAAATTGCACCTATAGTTCCAAACAATCGGCATGGCTATAAATTAAAGGACAATTCCGGCGCAAAACAAACCTATGGGTTAATAACAGATGTGTACCCACTCAATCGCTCTCTGGGACATGTTTTCATGCTAATCAAATGTGTTTGTAGCTTGAAACAAGCTAGCGTGGACCGCTGATTAGCTTACGACGCTAGTCATCGGGGCACAGGGAAAGTAAAAACAAATCGCTATTTATACTACTAAAACTTCAACGGTAGCATAATAAGGGTCCTTAAATGTTAACTGAAGCATTGAGAACATTGTAAGTGTACAGACAGTGTATCAAAAAGATAGTTTAGAAAGACAGTAGCTCCCAAGCCGGCGGCCACCTGTATACAAGAACGCAACTGTCTTTATAATCTATCTTTTTAATAAACTGTCTGTACACTTACAAAGTTCTCAATGCTTCAGTTAACATTTAGGGACCCTCATTATGCTACCGTTGAAGTGTGGTGATATTTTGAGCATTTTTAGTGGTATAAATAGCGATTTGTTTTTACTTTCCCTGTGCCCCGAATACTAGCGTTGTAAGCTAATCAGCGGTCCGCGCTAGCTTGTTTCAAGCTACAAACACATTCGATTAGCATGAAAACATGTCCCAGAGAGCGATCGAGTGGGTACACATCTGTTATTAACCCCTAGTTTCGTTTTGCGCCGGAATTGTCCTTTAAATTAAACTAGTGTTAAGCAAATGAAGATTTTTAAACACTTCCCCTCAAATATAAAGGCAAGAAGTGTACTGTACATCATTGGATTGACTTGCTACATTAACTCACTTCCTGTGTTGCTATAGTTATTGTTATAGTTTACGATTTTGAAATAACTACAAATCATAAAATAATTAACATAAAATCGGTTGTCCTAAAAGAACAAGATGTTAACGTCTTAAAAATCAAGAACTAAAGATTGCTGCAATTAAAAAAGTCATATAATATTATAATAATTGTCATTAAATAGTTACTGATAAGGTGGTTCATATTTAACAAATATTTTAAGTGTGTTGAAGTGTAACTAACACGCTCTCACTTCAGTAGTGTCAGTGGATAAACTGCTGAACATTTCTGACATTTCCAAACTTTGAACACATTTCATCATTAATACAAAGATGTACACGACTACGTCAACACATCTTATTCAACATTTTCTGGAGTTACGTACTTCTGAAACTGTTGGAAACTTGGAGACATGACTGGCATATCTGATTTATCACAGGTGTGAATGAATGGGTGTACAGTATATGTTGGCTGATATGCAAAAGACATCATAGTATGTGACAGAGTAAAAAGCCAGAAGAAATGTAGAAACAGTGACACTATTACAGCAATCAACACCTTTTTTTGAGATGTATTCAGTATTAGGACTTTCATAGCATTATAATATGCCATTAAAATCAAGACCATGGCTGGGAGTTTACAGTTGGGAA
Organism: Sander lucioperca; assembly: GCF_008315115.2. Classification (NCBI taxonomy): domain Eukaryota; kingdom Metazoa; phylum Chordata; class Actinopteri; order Perciformes; family Percidae; genus Sander; species Sander lucioperca. The sequence continues at coordinate 10,224,972 of NC_050184.1, forward strand.
ATATGGTTGGAGCTAATCCCAGCTGACATTGGCCATGATTTTATCCCTGGGGTCCCACGAAGATTCAAAGAAAAATTGATGGAAATCTGACTCTCACTGTTTATGGTACCATACTAAGAACCAAAGTGCTGGACAAGGATAAATTAAGACCTGACAGCTATGTGACAAGTGCTTCACTGACATCTTCATTCTTAGACTCATCTGTGTGAGCAAACAGAAGCAACAATAACCTTCCTACCTACGTCCAACAATGCAGTTAACGTGAACACACACTAAAATATAGTCTGCACACACTGCTCAGGAAGACTGCTGCGTCAAATAAATAATTCCGTCAGACAACATAAATGATAGAAAAGATACAAAAGCATGAGGCTGTGAGGACTTCTTGTCTATTACTTGTCAAATGTACTATAACTCTTAAACACTTAAACCGATGCACTGTCTGTTGACTGGTTCTTTTCTGGGCATTAGATTGGAGTGACGCAAATATCGTCCTAATCTCAGCTAATTTCACGTCCTGATCGGATCCTACCGGCGTTTCCTCTCGGTTCATTGAGCCAGAGAACATGGCAAAGTAGAATACCAGTAATTTACTACCAATACAGAGAATCTGCTCTTTCTTTAAAGGCTCCATATTTTAAAGAGAAAACATGACACTGTTCCCCTATTATTTTTCCTGAAAGGTTTAAAATAACACACAGCATTGTATTGTGTTATACAGCATAAGAGTTCCACTAAATACATAACAGAAGAAGAACCTGTTGGTCTGCACTGTGGCCAACGTTTGGTCGTTAATGTCATAGATAGAAAGCAGCAGTCAGTGCGGCAGGAAGCTTGCAGCTTCTGGCTGACAAGTTTTTGACCAAGATCTCAATGTCTAAATTTAACATAATGAGCAGGGTTTTATTGTTCAGATTATTTGATGATTGACAGAATCAAATCAGAGTACCACATAAATAACAGATTTCCCTTTCCTTGTGTTATTGGCACAGCGTGGGGGCTTTCATGGGAGAGGAGCAGACAAATGAACTGTGAGATAAAAATGAACACATTAGAAAATGAAATACTGTACCTAAACATTTAAAATGCTGGATTCATATGCTCATTAATTTATTCTTGGCAGAAGGACATACCATAATAATGACATGAACTATTGTTATGTTTCATATTTTTAAAGATTTAAAATGTATAATTTAATGAATTCATTTTTAAAACTTCTGAACTAATGTGTAGCCTAATATATAAACTGACACACTCCAGAGAGTATAATTATTAAGGTTGAAGGTGTTTGCTTTGAGCTGTGGAGGCGGTGGGCTCAGGATCAGCCTCGGCCCAGACAGATGAGTAAACACAGACCAGAAGCTTTGTCTGAACAGATTAGCCAGCTATCACGTTTACCATTCACCACTACCAGCACTGACTGAGGGATTACTTATGAAAAGATTGCAGCTATTTTAATTTAAAAAAGGTAGCAGTTCGAGGTGATGACCGTAAAAACTTGAAATAATATTCTTAATTAAGTGGACAATAAAAGTGAGTCTCTAAATCTCCTTTAGGACAATGACAAATATAGAAATACAATTATAAAGCCTTACTAAATCGTCTTCATATTCTACAGATTTGGAATGATTAAAACAATTGTGAATGCATTCTCCCCTCATTTCGTTTTTATGTGATCGATTTAGAAACGCCGGGATGCTAGCAGGATGCTGGGTTCTGTGAACTTAGACCTCCTTAGTATTATAGGCTTATATAATGTTGGTGATCTGGGAGCTTATTCATCTGTTCTTCACAAGTCTGTGTGGATAAGAACTTAAGTTAAATGCTCGAACTGGACTGAGGTGGAGAGCTGATGGATTACTGTAACCTTCAATTTACAATTTTGAACATTTACAAAAAAGGGTTACTTAAATAACAAAGTGTGAATGTTTATGTTGAAAAAGTTATTTGCTTCTTTGAATATGTTAAACATTTCCATTAAAGTTGTTGAATGCTAAAATTAAATCTAACGTGTGTTTAAACCTAAAGTTGATTGGCTCTGCACACCCACACAGGTGTTTTAACTTTAGCCTGATTAAACCTCTTCTCAGGACTGTGTGGGCGAGTACAGACGGAATTTGACTGACAAATCCCTCACTCTCTTGCGGGACACCCTTACGTTTCTTATTGGTCCATGGAGTTTGGTGACATCACATCATTACTGCCACCGGACTAGAGGTCTAATCAGCCAGGCTAATAGAAAACACCTGTGAGGGTGTGCCGAGACTTTAAGGGGTGCTGATATATTATCTTCTTCCCCCTCCTTGTGTATTCGTTTGCACATAGTATATTTATTGTTACAAGAATCCCATGGCATTTAGAGTTGCACTTTGTCTCCAACAGACATTTGTCACATAGTGTTACATTTCCCTTTTTAATGGCTTGTTAGAGAGCATGCAGCTATCTGCGCTGTAGAGAAGGCTTTGCCCTGCTAACAAGCAATTGCCAGACCTTTTTCACCAAAATGTGACAAATTCCTGGTAAAGAAAAAAAAGCTGGAGAACATGGAAATGCTACAGCCCTTTGTCACCTCCACGGGAATGGGACACAATATGATACAGTGGTGTTCAGTATGACTATAATCAAACCAAAAAACCTAAAAACATAAAGTTGACAAAATGCATGCAAAAGGGAAAACCTGAATAAATGAGTGGAGATGCATAACAAGCCGCTTCCAAACAGTATCATATGCTATGGCCTTTGCAGCCAATTAAACACCAAATGAGGGAATATCTTTAAGTATAATAGTGTTCCTTCAGAGTCTCGGAGAATCTAAACCAGAGGTTTTCAAACTGGAAAGCACAGAGGAGCTGTAGGGGGACGCAGAGGGAGAGACATGGGGCAAAGATACTGTGTGAGATGAAAGGGACAGGTGCATGACGGTGGTCTTAAAACAACAGGAAGTCAGTTATTGTAGTTTGGCCCACTTACCAACATGGTCAACCATTGCAGCAGTAGCGGCTGTGACAAAGTCAAATGTAAACACAGACATGATACATATATTTTCACATTCAGTGTGACTTAGACTTCCCGTGGATTTCATTATCTCTATGTCCATTGCGAATAAACATGCATAAATCCACTTAGAAATCATAAAATAAGTTCCCTATTGCTCCAGACCTTGTCCTAGAATCATTTTTCTTCAATATCCAGTAATAATTTTCTGTACCTCCATGGGTACACTGCAAACAGGAACTGCTAATAGCTAATTTGGCATATTTTTAATGGTTCCAATTTGCCAAACTGTCAACATACAGGCTAAACAAAATGGGGCTCAGATTGCAGCCCACAGTGTATCTTACTGAATCCATGGCAACATTACAGTATACTTCTTGTTTCAATCTCCAGCCCGCAAATTTTGATAAACGGTAGTTCCAAAACTAAGTTGTCTCAATTGTATCACATACCTGTAGATGTCAGTAGATGTGTGTCTCTGTATGTGTGAAACAGGTACAGCAAGATTAGTTACAGTACATATGTTGCACAAAGTTACAAGATTTGACCCCAAATAGCTTTGGGAGGCTGGTCTGTTAAATTGTCATATGTTTTCAGCATATTTTTTGAGCATACAGTACCTTTGGCCTAGAGAATATTGTAGACAGTATTTGTTTTTGTTGCAATAATAATGAACATTTGCATAAAGCAAGCATATTTGCCCGCTCCCATGTTGATAAGAGCATTAAAAACTTGAAAATATCCCTTTTAAAGTACATTTAAAACAGATAAAAAAAAATTGTGATTTAACTATGGACAATCATGCAATTAATCGCGATTAAATACTTTAAACGATTGACAGACCTAGTTTATAACAATATCCTGCGTCACCGTGGACACCGAGATGTTTAATTTCAAGTTTTTCTTCAAAATGAAGATTTTCAAATTTGTGATCCAGAAGATTCTCCACACTCTGGGCACTTGACATTGTGAGCATGGGGCTATCCCCACATAGCGGCCTCTTGAGCAAAGTGCAATTATTAAAACACCATTTTAATACCTGGACCCTGACTGAGTGGCTACTGTATCCTTTATCACTGAGTGTATAAAAAAAAAAAATCAACTACACCAGCTTTCTTCATGACGTGTGACTGAGGGATCCCATGAGAAATCTATAATCTGTCACATATTTGACTACACCCACTTAAAAAGGGGGAGATGACAGTTGGTAGAGAAGATAAGAAACATTTCATGGAGTATTTTAAGCCATTCAAATAAGACTGAGATGACAAAATAGAGTGCAGCTTAATAAAGAATAGATAGAAGCAAATATCAGATCTTTCTTGTAGGTAAGAAAAACACAGACAAAATCATGAGGCTTTTGTTTGTGGCTGTGTGTTTCAAGATATCAAGATTAGTCAGGATAAAATTTTGTGATTTGTAGGTGCCGATCACTTAATGTTAGTTTTGTTAAATGTCATCAGCAGCAACAAGTGATGCAGGGAAATAATTCTGCTGACCTTCATTGCTTGGTGCTCATTATTTGACCATGAACATATCACAGTACAGACTGAAGAAGGTTAGACTTCTGCTGTGTGTTTTACAGGAACATGATTGGCTGTGAGAGCCTGAAGGGGTGACAGCCTGAAAGGTGGCCGCTCCAATGGCGTGGACCGAGCCACAGTCGAGTCCAGACCCAAAGCCAGAACCAAAACCAAAACCTTACACTCTCAGGACTCACACTTTTCCATCAGCCATCCTTCAAGTCCAGCCTCCAGTTTTACTGCCCTTCTTTCTCCTGCTTGCTGCATTTGCTGACCTAGGTATTGCTGGTCCACTCCAGCCAGCTTGCCCCCCTCTCCTGTCTGGACAGCCTTTTATAATCTTCTGGGGCATCCCTGACTCTTCCTGCTCCGGTCGGCCAGATCCTAGAACCTTTGGGATGGAACGGGAGGGCCGTGTGGCCGTCTTTTACGAGGACACACTGGGGAATTACCCTTATTTTATAGATAAGGACACACCGGTCAATGGGGGTCTACCCCAGCACACACGGCTGGATAACCACCTCCAAAAGACACAGCAGGACTTGGAGGCAGTTTTACCTGCCCCAAGGTACCTTGGGCTGGGGGTGCTGCGTTATGCAGAGTGGGTCCCCCAGTGGTCAAGGAACAGAGAAAGGCAGGCGATGTATCTGGAGGCATCGAGAAACCTGCTGAAGACTTTCTTTCCTCACTGGACCCCTGAAGAGGTGGAGAAGTGGTCACAGGTAAGGAAAGTTCAGGGAAAGAGGTAATAAAAAGGGTAGGTGATAGAAAGAGCGGACAGCTATGGAAGAAAGGAACTAGGCAGAAAACAGGTTTGCAAGAGTGATAAGGGAGAGGTTGAGGGATCATGGGTGGAAGTGGAGAGGACATTTTCAAAGTTGTTGCAGATGGTGGAGAGTACAAAATGCCAATGGGAAAAAAACAGTTCCAAAAGTGTTTCTTCTTTATTTTTGATGCAAATATCTAGTGCGACTTGGCATATCACTATCGATATATTGTTGGTAATGATATTTCATTCGGATGTTATGATGTGAGAACCTTTTAAAGAGGTACCAAAAGAAGAAATGGGAGGAGGGAAATGGGGCAGGCGAGTAGGGGACAGCAGGAAGAAGAGTTGCAGTATGAATTGATGACTCACCCTGATAAAGTGGGTCTTTGATTACTCAGCAGAAACATGGTGTCATAACACAAAGGGTAAAAACTATTTTACTTTAATTCTGTCCAGTAAATTCCGTCCATTTGGAAAGGTTTCATAAACATGAAGTTTTGTTAACAGGGTAAGTAACTGTGATCTCCTGCATGCAAACAAAAAGCTCATAGTCAATGTAAATAAAGCTCAATTGGAAAATGTGTAATAAGAAAGCCAGATAGACAAATGCTGTTGATCTGTGGTTTGACAATACCATTTTATGCTAAATTAGGAGTAACAGTATCACAACAGATATAACATATAATTTTATATAATTTGCGGGAAATTTAGTTGAGAAATGTTTAAAGTAGTGAACCAGAAATGTATAAAGTAGTAAACCAGCCTGGTTTTGGCTTATCCTGTGAATTAAAGTAGTAGGTTGACATTTTGGGAAATACGCTTCTTCGTATTCTTTTCTTTAAAGCAACACTAGAGAACTTTTCCCGCTTCGGTCCCCCTACAGGTTGGAAGTGGAATTGTCCATTACATTACATTGTCCAGTTCATTCGAATTACAAATCCGCTACCCAATCTGGCAAACTTGCATAATGTAATGTAATGAAAGAATGACAGGAAAGGGGATAAAAAGGAGCAGAGTGGCGCACACTCTATCAGGTTAGCTAGAGGTCGCCCTGCTTCTTTGTATTCTTGCAAATATTTTGAGATAAGACCAACACCACTCCAATGCCTGTTCGCTATATATGAAGCTACTGCCAGCAGCTGATTAGCTTAGTTTAGCTTAGCTTTGCATAAAGCCTGGAAGCTCTGTCTAAAGGTAACCAAAATGACTAATTAGCATGTTTAGCTTAGCTCCTTTGTTTTATCCATACAAAGGAGTCTTGTATTCACCCTGATGTTGCCAGGCAGTTGACGGAGATTCTAGAAACTGACTGCACCTGGTCATGAAATAGTCTGCAACATAACCATAGCGTCGCTTTTACACAAATGAGATGTGGCGTGTTAATTAGTGAGCTTCAGAGATGTTAATCTAAGATAACAGTCCCGTCTCCAGCTTCATATTTAATGAAAAGACATGAAAGTGGTATCAATCTTCTAATCTAACATCTTTACATACAATCTACAATCTTTACAAGTAAACAATTAAGAATTAAGTGTATTTCCCAAAGTGTCGAACTATCCCTTTTCATAAAGCCGTACTGCTCACTGATTTGCAACATTGTACAGAGCTATTAAATTACTAAATGATAGCTACGTCAGTAGAAACTGTGTGGCAAGATCTTCAACAAACAATTGATACATTTCTATCATCTCACTGTAAATACTGTTATATCCCCTAAACATTTGGTTAAGGTTGATGATTTAGCCATTTCGTTTTCACGATTCACAAAAGCTTTAAAAAACTGCAAGTTTTTAGATCACAAAAGAGGAAATGTCTGGAGGGGACTGAAAGAGGATTTATTGATCTTGTCACAGGTGGACTTCGAGGCAACAGCCCAGTCAGTAATAGTGGAAACTCTACGGGAGGTCAAAAGGTTAAGGCCCAAAGCATTATGGGGCGTCTCCCCTTACCCCAGCTGCTACAATGGCGATCCAACCCAAACCATATTAGCCAATTTTACCGGCCAGTGCCCTGCTACGGAGATGGCCCTTAATGACGAGCTTCTGTGGCTATGGAAACGATGCTCTGCCCTCTACCCTCTCCTCACCCTGGAGAAGCTGCAGGTGGGTAACAACACTGTGTTGTTCTTTTGTGTATCTTTTTACATTTTGTTTTGGGTTAAGACAGTTTAAACTCATGCTGGCAGTTAAACTAAACATGCTATAATAATTAAGAGAAATAAACTATATAGTGAGCAAAGAAAACCTAATCGTAAGTTAAACAGGAAAAAATCTTTTTAAAGCCTACTTCCACATAAGTTCTTACACTTGGCTGGATACAAGGAGGAACAAAACAGTAGGGAGGAAAGACAGATCAAAGCCACAAAAAGCTGTTAAAAAATAAACTACTGTCTTACTCAAGCTTTTCCCCTGAGCAGTTAACATCTTCTCAACTACTGAGCAACATCTCCGAGTGTAACACCAAAAACTGAGTGGTGTATAGGTACAAATCTGTCAATCTGTCCCCTTGTTTATAGAGTGGGACCCCGGGAGCCAGGCTTTATTTGTCCAGTCAAATCAGAGAATCACTACGAGTATCATCTCTGACTGGGACTGCATTTGATCTTCCTGTATTCCCATTGGTCAAGAGTGTCTATGCATCAACAAACACTTTCCTGTCACAGGTGAGATATTAACGTCTGGTATTTGATCCAAGCACCCTGCAAACGGATCAATGATAAAGCAGAACAAATGGAGAGGAAGGACATAAGTAGATTCATGTTGTTTCATAGCACTTTTTGTTCCCTGGTTCTAAAGTCACACAGTTTTGCTTGGAAAAGAGAATAATAAGAAAGCTGAAAGGTGTTTTTGGATTTAGGATGAAATAAACAGAGGCCTCATTATAAAGTGTAATGGTGTGTATATTGTATCATACTAATAAGCACAAAGAGAGCAGTTGAAAAAGAGCGTTCTGTAACTTGTATAGCTTCTTTGTATAATTTCTTGTTAACAGGCAGACCTGGTCAGCACCATAGGAGAAAGTGCTGCCATGGGAACAGCCGGAGTTGTCATCTGGGAGAGAAGTGAGACTAAGACAGAGGTATACAACTATACATTTACATAAAGTGCATACACCCACGTGAACATTTATCCACTGATATTTATAAACGTGAGATTTTTCCCCCCAGTATTTCAGTTTATAAAAACACACTTTTACAAAGATGCCTTGTGTTGGCAAATATTTTCCTTAACATAAGACGTGCATCTTGATACATCTTTAAGGTCCCATATTATGCTCATTTTCAGGTTCATACCCTTCTTTTGGGTTTCTACTAGAACATGTTTACATCCTTTAATGTTAAAAAAAAACACATTATGTTTATCATACTGTCTTTTTGAACATACCTTTTTGAACATACCTCACACACAGTCTCTTTAAGACCCTCTACCGAAAAAGCCCAGTCTGCTCCGATTGTTCAGCATTACTGGGTCTTCTGCATCTATGCTCTCGGAGTCTCTGCACTGTCATTGCAGCCGGGGAAGGACTGTAACAGCTCTTTCTACCTTTATATAGTATAGTTGTCACAACTTTACAAAAGTCCTGACGGCTCATTTAAAGATGGGATGTGTGTATTCCTGTGTGGACTGAGTGTTTTGATACTTTGATACTTTGATACAGTATTTATCACCTTGACCTGCTTTGTAATTTAAAAAAGACATACATACAACCTGTGTATTTCCCAGAGAGAGTGTCAGGACCTGGCAGAGTTCGTCCGTAAGGTCCTGGGACCCTACTCCACCAACGTAACCACGGCAACTCGACTCTGCTCAGCCTCTTTGTGCCAGGGAAAGGGCAGATGCGTTCGTCAAAATTCAGAAAGCTCTGCATACCTCCACCTCCCACCCCCATCCGAAGTGGTGGAGAAGGTGACTGAAAAGGTGAGATAATGTCATTTTAAGTAGATTTCAAGATTTAGCCCTGCTAGATTTATAAGCCCTGCCTATGTATTGTATTGCAGTTATCTTTAATCCTGTGCACGAGCTTGATGCCCACTCCTACAGTAAGCCATAAATAGATGTTGACAGAGACCTGTTGTTCAGATATAACCCAGACTCTTTCTGTGCTTTTGTGATGAGTCTTGGGCTGATTTTTCAGTTTCCAGTTAATTAGCTACACCAAGCTAAAACTACTGCAGTCTAACACAACTGCTCTGTAATAAATCTCAAATTCTTGAAGAATATAATGCTTTAGAGAGGTGTTGATTCAAGGTTATGGTCATTTTAGAGGCTGATTTTAGCTAGGTGTATGCAATAAACAGTGTATCATGTTCCTAGGTTCCTATGTACCCCATCTTAATATCCTCTTAATATGATACATTAACGAGACCTTACAAAAGGTTTTATGTTCTCTGGGCCAAATACAGAAATTACCCACCACAGCTTTTAGCATTCTGATGGTATACAGTACTTCTTGAAATCTACACCCTCAAAATTACAAAGGTAGTTTTCTTTTCTTTTTTCTTTAGACATTGATATCTCCACTGTGGCTGAACAGATTTTTAACATCCACACTGCATTTGAAACATCTTCCTTCATTTGTTAGCAATTTGAAATGTGATTGGCTTAGCCACCAGGGTCTGCAAAACTTGCGCTTGCAAAATCTTCGCACTCACGTCTTTTATTACTTTATTAGAACTACACTTATGTCAACAACCAGTCAAGAAACCAAGATGTTAACAAGTAAAAAGTTCCAGTTCTCCTCCGTTGAACAAAAGTTACTGTAATGTTAGCTGTTTGACACATCAAAGCTGCATGGGGGAATTTAGTTAGGCCAGACTGTGCTCCCAATGAGTTTTTCTGTAGGCTATGACTTCAATGCTATCCATCTGCTCATGCAACTATGTACCATATCTAGTTCCTCTCTCTATAAGATAAGTTGCAGGTAAAAATAAGACTATTTAATTACACACATTACTGTGACTGCACTGTAGATTGGTTCAATCAGTGTCATGTCAACATCCAAAATGTCATATAGCAGTACAATAGAAAACATAAAATAATAAATAGGTATTGTTGCATACGCAGCTGTTGATAGGATCCTATTTAAAGTGGCTACTGTCTGAATTTACTAACCTGATGGTGGAAGCCAATGTTAGTTTATATCAAGAACATAGGACCCTAGGACCATAGGGCACCGGGAATATAGAGATGGCCCCCAATAAACAATTGGGTGCATAGTACACCCAAACACACACACAATGGTGATATGAGATGCTAGCACAATGTGCTGAGAAGATGAAAGCTTCTTAAGAAAATCTTTGATTGCCTCTTTGACTTCCTCCCTTTTCTGCTACTGAAGAGTTGATTTACAAAAGCCTGGGTACACATGGTGAACAGCACCTGTAAAAAGAGACACAAAGTTCTCAACTTATGTTCTTTCTGTGTGGAAAGTTGGAAACAGAGCAACTTGTTTTGAGTCACGACTGATAAAGATAACCAAGACAACAGCAGGGAGTCTGAGATTCGTCTGTGTTTAGACAGGAAGAAAGCAGAGAGGGAAACAGTAGCTGTGAGTAGAGAAAGACCCGCTGGAGCACTGAACACAGGAACATTGTGTTGTCTGGTAACACTCGTCACTTTTTGGAAATCTCTGCATGGGGTTTCATTAATATTCAGTTGTCAAAAGAAGTACAACACAATATAGTATGAATATGTTTCTATAATGCTATGCAATGTTTGTTGTTATTTCCTTTTGAATTTGAAATGTTTTCAAGACTGATGTTATAAAATGTTTCACTGTTCCCTATGAAAATTATAGCAGCAATGTGTGCCAATGTTAACAGCATTTTTTATCTAACATCTCAGGCAGAGGCAGCAAAAGCCACAGATCAGCCAGACACAAACACTAAACCCGCTGAACCAGACCCAGCTGAGATCTGGAAGAAGGACTTCCAGTGCCAGTGGTACAAGACTGCAGACGGGGACGTCTCGGACCAGCAGTCCCCCCAAGACGGAGCGTCTGTTGGGGGTACAGTAAAAGAGAATGCTGGAGATGTAATGGGGACTACAACCACTTCAACGATAGCTTCTACGACAGCTTTTAGAACAAAAGGTGCCTCTGTAATTGAGTTAAGAGGAAGCAGTTCACCTGGTACTGGAAGTCCAACGCCTTCACTGGAAGTAACTACAGACGGTGGAACGAAGCCATTGAGTGCCCCAAACATGACTGTTCTGCTGTTGCTGGTGACTGGAAGTTTATGCTTGGAACCTTAAAATGTGAACAAACCAGCCTCTTCACCTGAAAGGTCTGGGCTATAACTGCAATATGAGCCCTCCTGAAGTGCCCTTGAGCAAGACACTGAATCCCTGCTAGCTGCAGGTGTGCTGCTTTGTAGAGAAAAAAAAGGACAGCTCTCAGAGCTCAAAACTCCAAACCTATCACTGAATGTGCCAAGAGACAGTAGTGGTACACACACTTGTCATTTTTTTTCAGATTCTACAGGCTGTATTTAAACATTTTAAGAGAAAGGAGATGTGACAAACTAGATAGACTAGACTTATTGTCATGTCAAATCAGCCACGTTATACCATGACAACAGATACATGTGAAACCTGCACTGAGGTTTTTTTTGTCTTTGCACATTATGTTTTTACAATTACTTTGTCAGTCTTTTGTTATATGGGAATTATTTTGTAAATTTAAGGCCTATTGTACTTAGGAGTTTTCTTTCTGTTAAGTAGATGTGTTGGGTTAAAGGGCCAGTTTACCAAAAAAAGAAGAAGAAAGGAAACAAACAAATATAAAACATGCTGTCAACAGATTTCACAAAGACAGTAGTAGTAAGTAGATCCAATGAAAAATGTTGACAGTGAGGTGTGTACATTATCCAAGGTAACTGGAACATGGTTTTTGGAAAGATATGTTGCTGTAATTTTTCAATTCTGTCAGCACCACTGATAGAATTACATTCACCTTTATTGTATTGGGGTGGCAGCAGAAAGGTATTATGGGACATATGTATTTTGTACATTTTTTGAGTAGTTAGTTGAGAATCATAATATCTAAATGAAATTTCAGACAAAGGGAATATATGTCAACTTTGGCCTTCAAATGTTAGATATTGTCAAAAACATTTGGGCTTTACATTGTGGCTTCCATCACAAATGATACTATTGTCTTCAGTTCAAAAGGCCTATCTGCTGAACTTCAGCTCTCTAGCGTCCTCTGTCTGAGTTCTGGTAAAACCATGCAATAGTCAACAGAAAGAAAAGCACAGGTGTAAATAATAAAATGAATGATGGCTAAACTCCATTTAGCTTCTTCAGTTTCAGGGTCCTGGTATTGTGCATGTTGGCTCACTGTCACAGCTTACTAGGACCGAGCCATGGCTAATGTTATTAGTAACACCAGTGCTTTTCCTGCTGTGAAAAAAGGCCCATTAGTCTCACCAGTATGCAAGTAAAGCTCCTTCAACTATTATTGTGGTTAAAAAATCTGTGGTGCCCGTTCACAAACTTGTCCTTTTTCATGAATATTTACCACCACCATCAATTCCAAGTATTCCTATTGGCTTGAAATTTTACATTTGCATTCGCATGAACTGGGGTAGACGCTTCATATTCATGCACCATCTTGAAATACATTAGCCGGTAAGGGACATACAGGACATACTGCTCCGCCTTTTGCGTTTTCGCTGTCACATTGTAAACTCACAGGTGCTGCTAATGCTGCTAATGGGTATCGTAGCTTCCCGGCCCCGGCAAGTTTGAAGAAGGAAACATGAAGGACCACACGTATTCAAAATCCAAATTTCAGGAACAGGAGTCTTCTTCTTCACCCAGAAAAAGAAAAAAAGGATATTGAAAAGAGCAAGAGACCGGCGTCATCTGAAAAAACAGTATGAAGGCTACCGTAGCTGTAATACGTACTTTGAACTGCGTGGCGGGAGAGAGTTGATTGCGATATATGATCTCAACCTTAGACGGGAGAAATTCCCACACATTGGACCTTTAAAATGTAAATAAATAAATGCAGTATCTGTTCATTCAAAGGACATACCTTTAAATTCAGAAATCACAGAACTTCAGTCCATAACAGGAAACCTGCATATATGTATATATTTTTTGTTAAGTCATTGTTGTTTATATCTGCTTCTTTCCCATCTACACCCTTCAGTGCCCCTTGAGGCAGTACGCTGCAAAACCAAAAAGACAAACTTTGTTTTTGCAGCTCATGTAAATTTATTTTTCATTAAAATATACACTCAAGACGAAGGGTATCTAAATCATTTTTTTAGTTACAGAAAGAGATCATATCTACACAGGTGCATCTGATTGTACAACAGAAAATGAATTTAATACATTTATATTATTAACAGTGACATTTCCTCCCATCTCAAGGATACTTTTGCACCTCGAAAATCTACCCAGACTGTGGACATTTACCTTCATCTGCAAAAGAGCATTTATATCTTTATAGCCACGGACATGTTTGAGTAAACGTCTGCATAATCAAGATAACCAGTATAATTACATCCTTTAATGTAAGCTTTTTAAAGATGCTCCCCTTCCTCTTTAATGTTTAATGTTGTTTCAATTTTCACAAACTTTTGCCAACAAGGTTGAAATGTGACAAGGAGACAAAGAGCAGATTTTACACAGAATGCTATCTGAGCTTTTTGTGAAACCAATAACATGATCTTTTCCCATAGAGGTGAAAACACATTAACAGGTGCAGAGCCGCATGTAGAGACAGTTCAACAATGCAGAGCCAAGACAAGTAGAAGTGTAATTATTTGCTTGCAGTATTGCTCTGATAACGTTTTGTAGGTGAAATATCCCCAAATCCACCAAAATGACACGCTGGCTGCCATCAGTAATAGGTAAACGTACAAGCTGGTAAATCTAGTACGCGTACAATAATTTACGACAAGGCTACCCACCAGTGCAATGACAGACGTACCAGTATCTTCACTAAATCAAGTATAATGCTCCATGAGAGCAAATGGCTTTAGGTTGGTAAAGTAAACTAAGCCCAGCCACACTGCAGTCTTTCGGTGGCTTTTATCATTGAGTAAATTAATAAATATTCACTTCAATGAAATGTGATATGCGCCCACGTTAGTTCACATGCGAAGCCTTTGTCCCGACTCCAGCGATGTTTCCTAGATTTAATCCTCCAAACTTTGTGTCCGATCTTTTCAATGTTGAAGAAAACAAAAGGTCGGACATGCTGCACAGACATTTAACCGTTGTTTCTTTGTGTACAATCAGAAGCATGCCATAACAGATTTGAATTTAATTTACAGGATCCCCCCCAAGAATCAAATGCGAATGAAGTCAATGCAGAATAAATGCAGAGTCATGTTCCAAATAAAGGTATCCACCATTTCACAGGACATTGGCTGCTATTACTGTAAATGGATTCAAAATGTGTTTTGCAACTGAGCTATTCTAATACATACATCATTTCTTTAAATTGGCTGAATCAAAACTGAATTTACACAACCCAATTAATGACACTGAGCAGTCAGTTAGCTACTTGGATGCCTGGAAATTAAATTAGATTTTCATTGACTTCAGAAAATGTTTTAGGTTGGCTTAGTCTTGCATGGAGTGTTTTTACTTTTGATGACATTTAAAAGTCAAATCAATACCTAAAGCTTTTCAAATATTTAAAGCCACTGTGAAGGCTACACAATATATATATTTTTTTTTTATAGTTATGTGTTCCAAAACATCTTGGATTGCATTGACACAGAGGAGGAAGGTGAGGTTTTAGGACACATGGCTAGTAGTAGCTTTAAATTAGAGAAGCAGACCTGTGATTTAAATGTTGCCAGTTGTTAAGTGATAAACAGTCTGAGAGAATCGGAGTAGAAAAGGTAAAACACTTCCATTACCTCTGACAGTGCCTCTTGAGTGTAGACTCAAGCAACATTTGAGCTTAATCTCCCAATGCTCCAGTAGGGCTGTTTAGTGGCCACCAGTGGAAAACAAATTCTGGCTGTACTGGTCAGGTCCCACTGACACAGAGTAGCAGTGTTGAAAAAGCAAGCATGATGAGAAAACTAAATAAATAAACATTAAAAAAAAGACAGACAGGCAGACACGCTGCTCCCCTCCCTTCATTTTGCCTGCAGTGAAAGAATCTGATCTTTGTTGCATAAGATTAAAAAATAGACTTTCTGTTCCTGTGCAAAAGCCACTTTCTTCTGAGCAGTTCATACTGGCCTCTTCATCAGCAAAAAGAGAGCCAGAGAGAGAGACATCGCCCCCATGTGGGGAGGAAAGGTTAGTGCAATCTGAACAAAGCAGGCTGGACGGATGACGACACACTATGCCTCCGCAGACTGTAAAGTTGAAAAAGAGGGCATCTTCCCACACATCATCACGGATCTGTTTTCATGTGTGTGTGCATGTGTTTGTGTGTGTTACAGGCACTTGACCAAGTGTCTCCAAAACGGGTTAATTTGTGAGATTTTGTTTCACGACAACTTCATTATAGGAAGTTAGGTTGCTTTAAAAAAAAAAAAAAAAAAAAAACTGAAAAAAGAAGAGAAAGGTCAGTCCCGAGAGCAAATCAAGCGTAATTCAGTTGAAATCTCATAACACAAACATGGTCATCTTCAAATGATGAACAAGCGGAGGGACTATGAGCGCCAATCATCCAGCATGCCTAGTAGCAATGGTTCCAGGAATCCAGAGGTGCACTTAATCTTTGCTGCAGTGTGTGCGTGCGTGCGACCTGCAGAAAGTTGGGTTTACTTGCAGACGGCCTCGTTCAGGATGTGCTTGATGTTGGAGGTGGGGTTACTTGCAGATCGTCTCCAGAGCGTCCAGGGTGCGTTTGATGTCACGGATCTGTGCAGCCAGGGTGTGTATGGGCTGCATGGAACGATCTAACTCCTCGCAGCGAGCCATCAGTGTGTACATGCCCTGTTGGAGCAAATATACAATGCTTTAATAGACACCTCAGCCAAATCTTGGGTGGATAAAACGATGGAAACATGAAAAATAATAAA
This sequence comes from Sander lucioperca, assembly GCF_008315115.2. Lineage (NCBI taxonomy): Eukaryota > Metazoa > Chordata > Actinopteri > Perciformes > Percidae > Sander > Sander lucioperca. The sequence continues at coordinate 10,241,260 of NC_050184.1, forward strand.
AACTATGATAGGGTGGCACTTTGTGACTTGTTTTTATAAAAAAGCTGAATGGCTTTGGTCACCAATTTCTTTTTTTCAAGTTTATAAGTTGTAAAATACATTATTCATGAAAAATCAAATTATTATGATAGGTTATCCAAGAAATGAAGGTCATATGTGTCCAAGAAGATGTTGAAAAGACAGCACAATTCAATGGGACAGGCTGACACTAAAGGTTCAGCTATGATCAATCTGTAACCCATTTTGTAGTGAAAGTTTATAACTCATGTTCTGGTGGACCCTCAACTTGATCTTCATTTTTTGATTTCCTACATTTCACAAAATTACCAACAAAACACACGCACATGCACACCTTTATACTCATGTCCACAGACTCTCCCAGGCTGTCCACTGAGTCTCTGTAGGTCTGGATGTAGCCCACACTCAGAGCTGTCATCTGAAAGAATAGAAAGATGGACAGAGAGATCGATCAATTACACAAACAAGATACGGCTGAGAAATATACAGTATGTGAGTGTGACAGACAAAGACTAAGCTAAACATACTATGTACCATGAACTGACAAGAGTTTCAGACTCACATTCTGGATGGTTCCATTGAGGCTCCGCATCATCATCTCCACACTGTGCGCCACGTCCTGGGTGTGTCTCTGAAGATCCAATAGAACAGCAGGATCAATGGGAGGGATGTCCGCTGGTCTCCGTGACAACCCCCGGCTTCTGTAGATGGGACCTGAACAGTCCGCTTGTAGGAAATAATTATAAAATTAGATGGATAATATACACAGGTAGGGCTGCAACTAATGTTTATTTTCCATTGAATGTTATTATTACTATAAATAGTATAATCTATAAAACCTTTTTAAAAGTTTTATTCAAACACCCAAATCACCCAAATAATGATTTAAAAAAGATAAAAGTAGCAAATCCTTATTTGAGAAGCTGGAACCAGCAAATGTTTACATTTTTGCTTCATTTCATTGTCAAAATTGTTGAGGATTACTTTTATGTCTGACTAAAAAATGATTTATATACCACAAACAGGCACATGTGTGCAAGCTAAAAATGACTACTTCAAAGAAATTGTGTTTAAGAAACAAATAGCCAAAACGACATACAAATTATACACAAGAGCAACTGAAAAACTAGTCCCCATTTGAAAAAAACTCTTACAAAAAGACAGCCAGCACAAATCTAAACAAATTATGGCACTTAATCAAAAGAACACAATTCAAAAAAGACGTGTGGCTAGTGGACCAAAAAAAATAAAAGCAGGTTTCCATCTCTGAAAATGATTCCTGTCAGGCTGCAGCAGGACCTCAGTTATAAATCCCTCCAGTCCAAATAACGTCTGAGTCATCCATCCTAATTGAATCAGCAGGTAGAAGGAATGAGCTGCCACAGAGGCCATATTGACTGTGTCCCTGTGTTTAAATTGAATGGCCAGTTTAGCTGACGCTCAAATCCAGAGGGGTTTTTCACTGAGAGGAGGGCAGCGGTTCAGTGTCTTTCTCCTGGAAAATTTGACAAGACAGATGGCTGCTAATGGATAGGCTGGACTAGGTCAACCTGCTGAACTGAACTTATACAGAAGATATAATTTCTGAAATTGCTGTAAAGACAGTGTGTCCGTTTCCATTTCTGTGGGGTTGAATCTCTGTCGCTCGTTAAAACACACACTGAGGCTAATTTAACCAGCAAGGAACAAGTAGGAAGATGGTGAGAGCAATCTAAAAAAATCCCCAAGAGAGGACTCTAAAAACGATAAAGCTGGTTGGGATTCAATGAACAAACCTGAGATTTACGTGTCTGACAGAAGGATTCTCTAACCAAGAGTCCACCTTTTTACGTCCTTCAAATTGTACCGCACTATACAGAACAACGAGCTGCTTTTAAAAACTACCATTATTAAGGGTGCTCCGATTGATCGGGAACCGATCGTTATCGGCCGATAAAGGCTTTAAATAGTTTGATTGGTGGTCTCCATAAAGGCCGATCAGATGACGCACTACTCGTGAGAAAATGTTCTATACGCAGCTAAGTTACACACCAACCAGACGGCCGACCGTTGGCAGAAAAAGCAGTTGGACTGATCAGTCTCCCCGAGTTGGTCAAAAAAAGTGCCTCGGAACCAGGGTGAAAATATTATTATTATTATTAAAATATTATTTTTTTTTTTTTAATTTTCCATTTGGTTTTTCCATTTGGATTTAATATTTGGCTTTGGAATTTAAATTTAACATTGGCTTTTCCATTTGGATTTAATATTTGGCTTTTGAATTTAAATTTAACATTGGCTTTTAATTTGGATTTAATATTTGGCTTTTCGATTTCAATTTAACATTGGATTTTCATTTGGATTTAATATTTGGCTTTTGAATTTACATTTAACATTGGCTTTTCATTTGGACTTGACACATGTCAATGTAAATGAGGAGGCGTGGCCCAAAGGCTGGTGGGAGGGTCTGAAACGAAAGGGGTGCAGAGGCACCTTATGAACAGCAGGGGGAGCTGACTGCTGGGGAGCACACTGTTGAGGAGCATCTGTCTGCAGCTTGGCCACCAAGCTGGCTTATCCTCTTATTTCACATGATAGAAACTGATGATGTAGGCTAAACACAAACCACATTTTATGCAACAACAGTGAAGTTTTCATGTAGATACTATAATTGGGCCCGTGTTAGTGAGGACTAAATTAGGACTGTATTTAAAGCTGATTCTGGTTTCCAACTTCGTCCCAGGTGTGTCTGTTTAAAACATGGACAGAGACAACTTCTCTCTTCTGATGTTTTATTTAATTAAGCAACAGTACAAACATGGGTGTGGGTAGCTCTGCTACGTGTGTTTGTGTGTTGTCAGATCTCGAGGACACACACACACACACACAATCTCAACGGGTAGTCATCGTCCGAACTGCGACCTCTCCTTTTTCTTTCTCTCACTTTTTTCTCCGGGTGGTGCGCGCAGTGTGAGGTGCATGTTCGCGCTATTCTCCGACACGTACTCACAACAATCACTCCTGATAGACGGCCTTTTGTACAGCCTGTGTACTTTTTCGTTCATTTGATTTCTGATTTTGAAACAATATCCAAATTTGAAAAATGGGTCATTTTAAACCTTTAAACCTTGTTAATATTGATGACAATGTGTTCAAATGTAAAACGAGCCATATTTCAGGAAATAAACTTGTCCATGATTCTATTGAGAGACTTCCAGCTGACAGTGGTGTCTGTGAGCATCACTGGCCGGCCAGCAGGGAGGCGATCCCGGCCGCCACCATGCAGCTGGCTGTCCCGTCAGACTGAAGCTTCTGACAACATCGGAGAAAATGTGCAGTTGGCCATCAATGTTTGTAAAACTGCCCATATTCAAACTCTACACAGTTAATTGCTCGCATAAAAAAGTCTCAATAGTGAATTTAGTGGTGAAATAGCAGACAAAAATTGTAAGAAGTTTCCAGTTGTTTGCTGCTGCTGCTATGGCAAACTCCCGATCTAGATTATAGAATCGATTGCTTTTTTATAATTTCCATCTGCTATTTCACACACGTTTTCCATTTGAGCACATTGTCATCAATATTAACAAGGTTTAAAATGACCCATTTTTCAAATTTGGATATCGTTTCAAAATCGGAAATCAAATGAACGAAAAAGTACACAGGCTGTACAAAAGGCCGTCTATCAGGAGTGATTGTTGTGAGTACGTGTCGGAGAATATCGCGGACACGCACCTCACACTGACGCACCACCCGGAGAAAAAAGTGAGAGAAAGAAAAAGGAGAGGTCGCAGTTCAGACGATGACTACCCGTTGAGATTATGTGTGTGTGTGTGTGTGTGTGTGTGTGTGTGTGTGTGTGTGTGTGTGTGTGTGTCCTCAAGATCTGACAACACACAAACACACGTAGCAGAGCTACCCACACCCATGTTTGTACTGTTGCTTAATTAAATAAAACATCAGAAGAGAGAAGTTGTCTCTGTCCATGTTTTAAACAGACACACCTGGGGCGAAGTTGGAAACCAGAATCAGCTTTAAATACAGTCCTAATCTAGTCCTCACTAACACGGGCCCAATTATAGTAACTACATGAAAACTTCACTGTTGTTGCATGAAATGTGGTTTGTGTTTAGCCTACATCATCAGTTTCTATCATGTGAAATAAGAGGATAAGCCAGCTTGGTGGCCAAGCTGCAAACAGATGCTCCTCAACAGTGTGCTCCCCAGCAGTCAGCTCCCCCTGCTGTTCATAAGGTGCCTCTGCACCCCTTTCGTTTCAGACCCTCCCACCAGCCTTTGGGCCACGCCTCCTCATTTACATTGACATGTGTCAAGTCCAAATGAAAAGCCAATGTTAAATGTAAATTCAAAAGCCAAATATTAAATCCAAATGAAAATCCAATGTTAAATTGAAATCGAAAAGCCAAATATTAAATCCAAATTAAAAGCCAATGTTAAATTGAAATTCAAAAGCCAAATATTAAATCCAAATTAAAAGCCAATGTTAAATTTAAATTCAAAAGCCAAATATTAAATCCAAATGGAAAAGCCAATGTTAAATTTAAATTCAAAAGCCAAATATTAAATCCAAATGGAAAAGCCAAATGGAAAATTAAAAAAAAAATAATAATATTTTTAATTTGATCAATGGAAAATTTAAAAAAATAATAATTTTTTTTTTTAACGACACACACACACACACACACACACACACACACACACACACACACACACACACACACACACACACACACACACACACACACACACACACACACACACACACGGTGGATGCAGGAAAAACCGGAGATGAGACGTACAGGATGACCTAAATTGAGGACAGCTACACTTAATACATCCATGAGCTACACTCGTTATTGTAAAATCAATGATAAGTTAAAGTCCAATAAGTCCTTTATCAAACCGTATGAATGTGTGTCCCAGGCCAGGATTGGAAATTAACTTACAATGTAAAGATCAACAAGCTACTGACACATAATAAATACATTATATTAATAAAATATGTATTAATAATAAAACATAATTAATAAAAGCAATTCAAAATATGATAGTGCACTCTCTTTTATAAATTTGAATTCTGGAAAAAGTGGCTGGTAAAAAAATTTAAGTGGCCCCACCCTGCTCAGAACACACTAAAGACACACTGAAGAACACACTGAAAGTTGTTTTGTAATTTATTCCGAATAAGGCTTTAGCTATATGTTAAGCTCTAAGCTGTTTAAGGTGTGTTTCTAACAGAGGAAGTGGAATGTTGAATGTTTCCTGTCAATAAAAGTAAACCGTTGACAATTCACAATACATTATCTTCTGTTAATTTTAATACTTATGCATTGTTGTTAAGAATATTAAAATTAATATATGATAAATATATGACATGATAAATAGAAGGTTTCAAATAGACCCGGTGATCGGTGATCGGCATCGGTCAATACTGCTCACAGCAATCGGTGATCGGCCCCAAAAATCCTGATCGGAGCACCCTTAACCATTATAATGTAGCATTACTCAAACAGTGGTTCTCAACCCAGCCCAGTTTAAAACTAAAACCTGTAGAACAGGAGAAAGACTCAAAGACTGTTTGAGTACAAACATGGCACCAGATAACCTGTCAAACAAGTTGCAACATTTGTTTTTCATGCCAATATATCTTATATATTAGTTTCACAATTGCCTCTCCCTTATTCTTGAATCTATTCAGCCAGCATATCATATAATAATGATGAACTGAAGCCTTAATGATACACTTGACTTGTTCCAAACTTACATATACTGTATTAAATGTAATCATGTTTTCAGAGCTCTCGCATGCTACCACGAGCCAAGAAAGGAGGTGGTGCAAAAACTCCTGCAAATATCCACATTAATCAAGTTAAAATATACTACAAATAAAGGTCGAGGATGATACTGTATGATCAAGAACACAAGTTGTGAAATAAAAAAACAAAAAAATGGAGTGAAAAAAATGAGACATATGAGCCTTCAATCACAAAATTAAGTACAATTTGCCCAGACCAGGGTAACTTAAAGCTGCTGCATTGTGACCAGCAGGACAACAGACACAGCAATTCATTTGCTTAAGATAGTGCATCCATTCTCCATTCATACATTACTACTTGACCAAAGTTATGCATAAATGATGACTGACTGGGCCCGTTAGCCTCTGCAGGGAAGATAAATCTGACTGCAACTCAGACACCCTGCACTGCAGTTTCAGCACCACTGCCTGTAAAAATGCTATTAACCTGCAGAAATGCCATGTCTGATACCTCCCTCTGCAGAGGAAAATACAAACAGTTCATCAGTTAGAGCTTCCTGACCCTCAAATATAACACAGTTATGATTCATAACTGCGTTGATGAAAGCAACCTACATGGATGCTCTACGCACAATCCTCTGCATCAGTACATATACTACATGCACACATTTCTTGCGCACAAGTCAAATGCAACACAACAAAACACACAAATACGTAAACGCATTTATATACTGTACATAACATACGTTCCCACTCGGATGCAAACAAAAACACAAAAATACTTCTCTTGGCACACAGAGTTCTGAATCCTCTCCACTTAAGGACTAAATTTATGTTCACTGTTAAAATCTGAAGTGGCACTTCTCCTAATTGGGTTATGAATTACAATAATAAAAAGAAGAAAATTCACTTTATTTGTTTAAATAAAATCTTGTGACGTTTGCTTCAGCTCCATACTCACAGTCACTGCAGTCCAGACTGGGCTTGGAGCTCATCTTAATTTTCTGCTCCAGGTTCTTGGTGATGAAGTGAGTCAGGTCACCTTCCTGGCTGACCGTCCCCTCTAGCTCCAGAGCCGAGGAGATCGTGGCCCGTCTACCCTCTGACTGGCCACCTCTGCCCCCTCCCCGGGCCCCTGAACCACCTGTGAACAATACGCAAACATCAGCTGAATAAACTTGAAAATGATTCCCAGTAATTACTGATTTATTTAAAGATCGAAGCCCTACCTAAGTTACAATTGTCACTATTTTTCTGTTCATGTATTGCTTTACTGAAATACATTGTATGTGTACTTATTAGTAGAAGTAAAAAGATGACGATTGAGCCAAACTGCAGTAAACATAAAATCAAAACCTGTTTGACAGATATCTACCTCCACACGCTTGGCTGATTTCATCCAGGCTCTTGCTGTCCTGCATCCCCCGGACGTTGCGTACCCAGACCTGGGCCATGACATGGGGGGGGCAGGGGATGTCCTCGGAGGGAAGAAGTGGAGGTGGAGGAGAGGAAGAGGACGAGGTACTGGGACCAGGAGCTGAGGAGGAGTAGTGTCGTGAAGACTAAAAAGTATGTGAGGAGGTGAACAGAGAATGGAGTAGAAGAGGAAATGAAGAAGAGAAGTTAAATGACTGCTTATTAATTCACACTGACAAATCATTAAGAAACTAGCCCAAGAGCTACACATTCTTCTTGCCGTTTACAATCCATCAGATCTCTTCTCTTTAATGGACAGCTTCTTGTCTCAGTCTCAAATTCAGCGATTTGAAAAAAAATATTATCAACTTTGCTGTTACAGTACTGCTGTAGTTGGTCAACTTGTTCATTTGCACACTGGAGTCTCAGCATTTAGTCCTGATGGCTCTACAACATTTACTTGCATTTACCTTAGTTCAGATTGTGCTCATCTGTTGACTGTTATTCTTTCTTAATCCCACGATGCCCTCCACTCTCTCTGGTACACATAGTTTATTAAAGATGAATATAATCCTACAGTCCACTCACCTCTGTTCTCCCTCCTGCACGCTGTTTAATCCACTTTTTTTCATTTTTCTCATCATCCTCCTCATCCTGTTTCTCCTTCTCTCCATCTTCCTCCTCGTCTCGGCTGTCAGTGTCTCCATCTGCAGTCTCTGTATCTGTCTGCTGCCTGTCTGTAATGGTGGGGCCTCCTCGCTGAGATGACTCTTTGGAGTGTGCTTGCTGTGCTGGGTCCCACAGCAGAGCTGCACCAGGAGGCTCAACCGTGTTAGAGGCCTCATGAATGTCTGTGTCTCTGGAGCCTGATTCTGTGTGTTCTGAGTCTCCGGTGCATGTGGCAGCAGGAAGGGAAGGGTCTGTCACATGAGAGGTATGTAACGATAAACTAGATGGTCTCCCACTATTGCACGTCTCTGTGTCAAAGCGGCCTTCGCCATCGTAAACTCTGTTTTCCACATCTACGTGGTTCTCTGTGTATCCAAGGGCTCTCTCCTCTGATGTCTCCCTATGACAGGGCACTCTGCTCCCCCCATATTTCACAGAGACCGGAATGTGAGGGCCATTCTCTGAAGAGATGGGTGTCACAACCCCGTTAGCTGTTTCTGGCACTTCTGTGCCAATCACAGGGGAGAGACTCATCCCTCCACCTGCTGCTGGAGAAAGAGAGAATGTAAGAGGTTTTTAAATCCATATTTAATCTATAATTACATTTGAGTGTTCTACCATATGTCAAAAGGGTTTTACAATGTACCACTGCTATCTAGGGCTGGGCATTAAGCATAGCAGACCAGTGTCAATACGATATCTGATATCCGATCTGCAACCGATACCTTTCTTTGGGGAATATAAACATGTTTAACCCCTTTTTACTCACTGGATGCATCAGCGTTAAAAGAAAGGACTTCACTATAATAAAATATAGTCTGATCAGGAAATATCTGACAGCTTTCATCATTCATTACTCATTAGTTTTGAGTTTCAGTACCCAGCCACTGTGTTTGCTCAAGTAAATTACATGTATGCAAAATAAAGGTTAAAAAAAAAATCACATTGAAGTAAAAATTCTGTAAATTCATATGTGCCATAAACAGTCCTGCTCACTGGTTTACAACATTGCCGCTGGTTTATTCTCAGCCTTCAGCTATCCAGAGATCTCAACCCTATGTGTGTCAAAGTGAAGACTGTGGCTCATTACACGCCTTTGTATCCTAATATTTTCATCGTGGACAAGACTATTGAATCATAACAGCAGCTGTTGTATGGGACAGCTGTGCCACTTATGCTGCAATTTTCAGTTAAGTGTAAAATGACGTCATATTAGGTTGCTTAGCTTAGTATTAGCTTATACACTAAACTAACTGTTAACACTAGCTTGCATTGCATTCCCTAAGACAAACAACGCCCGTGGAGGTTGAACGAAGTCCATAGACTACGTCGCATAACAGACAAACAGGAACAAAGAAATGAGAAGTTATAAATGACTGCCTGTCAGCATTGAGGAAGTTGATGTACTGCTGCCATTAGCCGCCTAGCTAGCTCGCCGTTAACGATAATGTTGTTGAATAATGTTAGCGCAGCACGGCTTACGTTAGCTGTCCAGGCCTTTAAATCACAATGCTTTCACAGCTCGTCTTTTATTGTCTCACACTGTTACTCGACAAAGGGCAATTGATTGTAAAATCAATTTATCTATTGATAAGGTCATACCACAGTGCTACAGAGCTTAATTTAATGAAGAAAACACTCACCACTGTAGTTCCTGTTCAGAAAAATGTAAGCAACAACCGAGTCCGATAAGAAAACCCTTCCCCACGAATCTCAACAGAATAGTTCCGCCTTGCTAAAATAAAATCGTTTCAAGCCAAGACAATCAGTCTTCTTTTTTTAATTGTTATGATGGAAGCTCCTTTCTATTGACACAGTTGTATATCGTGGAATACGATATTTATTGAAATAAGAAAAACATTTTTTTTTTTTATTGTTGTAAATTCGTATTTAAAACAGATCTGAATATTTCCAGAGCAGTGCTGCTTCATGCTGAGCAACACCCAATGACTGTACAGTCTGTAGCAACACTTGACTCCCGCATGTTGTGTCAGTGTGAGTTTATTTGCCTCACCATCACGGTTCATCCTGCACGTATCTCTGTTCTCCCACAGATGGAGACAAACACCATGCACAGCAGCCCTTAAGACAATAACTTCCCCAGAAATACAAGTTGCATATTGGTGATTTCATTATTTGTTTCTATTATACTGTTTTTTCAGTATTTCATTACACAAAATAATGCTTTAACCTTCAAGAATTAACGTGTCTCTAAACACAGCTGTATATATAAAAGAATGCTTGTTAACCTTCAAGAATTAACGTGTCTCTAAACACAACTGTATCTTTTGTATACCCTTTACAGCCATGTCATACAATACAAGAATCAGCGTGTCCTGTTTTGACATTGTGCCTATGTAATTTTCTGTTACTGGCCTTCAACAGCCACTTTGCATTGTAATACAATGTATATAGTTCATCTTCTCATCAGACAACCTGGAGATATATACATACAGTCCCTTCTTGTGACATCATGCTCACAGTATAGTCTTACAAACAGGTGTCTTGTTAATTTCAGTCCATTAAAATCGTCCATTAAACCATTAACCATTAAAGTCCAATAAATAATTCCTTTCTTTAAAAGGACAATCAGGGTGAATGTCACACAGTTGTGTCTATTCGAATTACCGTAACTGCAAAACTGCTGTTCTTGTTTTGCCTGATAAACCATTGATGAATTTAAGAAATGTTTTTTTTTGTGAAATTATTTAAATAATGTGAAGGCCTAGGTTTAGCATTTTAGCCTCCACAGTGGAAGCCAGGCCAGCGTCCGTCTGTGGCTTTTTAAACCCTTGAATGTGGTCAGAAATGACAAACACTGCTGCAGAGGAGGAGAGAAGATTCAAAACCACACTGTCACCACATCTAAAGATCTTGTAAAATTTCTAATCTACCCCATCCTTCCAGGCCAGCTGCTCCCTCTCTCTTGGTGGGGATTTGGCTGTTTTATCCCATTCGTTCCCTCTCCTTTTGGTGCCAAACATCAAAGCTTGAGGAATTTACCTAAAGACAATTAGACTTCTGAAATAAGCCAATGGTTTCCAGAGTGTCCCAATAGAACACTCAATAACCACTATGACCTTCTTCACCAGACTTTCTTTGTGAGGAGATTACTGTCTCATAGAAGCTTTTTTAACAAGTAACTGCCACAAGAAAGGCAACATTTAGGGAAATGAGGCATACAAAGCAAATTGAAAGCACGTGCCTTCAAACATATGTGGTTTTTCCATAATAAAAGCTGGAGACTGCATGTTGCACATTGGTAACCGAAATGACAGTGAGGGCCTGTAAATCATATTCCTTTAAATATCAAATATTAATCGTATCCCAGTTCAGGGGCAGGTCGGACCTGAGGTGAACCTGCTCCTCCTCAAATGAGAGTTTATCCTCAGAGACCAAAACTAATGCTGCATTCACATGCTCCTCATCAACTCACATTACCAGGAAGTTGCCCTCAAACGGCTGACAAAGAGGCATAACACAAAGAAGGGGACACACACACTGTAAATTGCAATGCAATCTTTTTGTTTGAAATGCTATGGATCAGCAGTTCAGCAGAATTAGTTTTCTTCTAACAAAGTGATATGTATCAGTGGTAAACTAAGTAAACTCAAGGTTTTATGAAAACGTACTTGGTGTAAGCACTATAGGAAGGCTACCACAGGTGTTTTCTAAACCAAGGCAATCTTCAGCATTAATATTTTTTTTTATATTTACATTTTATTATCCTAATGTCATGGGGGGAAATGGTGGGCTTTGAAAGGAAATTTCAAGGACTTTTTGAAAGGTTATAGTTGCTGGTGTAGAAGAAAACGTATTCATCAAGAATGCTCAACTGGAAGATCTAGTGGTTACAAGTCAGACGAAAGGACATCATCAAATAGAGATGTCTAATATGTGCATAATCAGCAACCATGAACTATTTGAATGTCCAGTGGAATTAGTTTGAGATTCACAGAAAACCGTCAGAGGCAGTTTGCTGTAAAATTCAATCTTAAGCATGAGCAGACAGCTTCATCAAGCATGAGAACTTCACTGAAAGGGACACGGCGGTGAAGTGCACAAACCTCTTATTACACCTAAAAGGCACTTTTATGAGCAAAATGGTGAAATTAAGACTTTGTGGTCAAATGGGTAGATGAGTCACTCTGTGTGGCAAATGCCAAAAGCGTCTCCTCTTGACTGCTTGTTTTCTACACTGAAGTGTTTGTTTGATGAATATTCCAACCATGCTGTAGGTTTTTATTAAGTCCTTTGAGGGAATGGAAAATGGCAAATACATGTAATTCTATTCTGAGTAACCATGCCTGTAAAATCCATTTTGTTGACAGCTTGGCATCATGTCCACTATTTTGGTAGTCACCCGGAAATGATAAGTTCAGCTCTAGGTGCAGGTCCAGGTGGTTTGGTGAGGTGAATCTATCATTTTGTAACAGGAATACATGTCTGGAGATAGCTGTTGAAATTGTGGCTATGGGTAGCTGTGAAATCGTCACTGACAATGCCAGGCCCCACTGGGTTTTATTCCAAATCTGTCACCGCCTCACCATTTTCATGAGGTGTAAGATTGGTGTAGAAATGTTAAACTAGCTTTGCTATTCCCAGTCACATTTATGCCCAAACCCACCACAGCTGTCCTCAGACTTTTACCATACGATATATAACTGGCCCTGCAGGATTAGTAATAAGGTAGATAGAGTTTATTCTGTTTGGAAATCAAACAATATCTGCCCAGTTTGACCATGATCATCTTTTGTAAAAATGAAAGAGGTGAAAAAGTGGTCACTAAAATCATTTATGAGTTCTCTGTTTGTCTCTGGTGCTCTGTGATAACTCTGCTTGTGTCAAGTGATACAGCTACGCTAGCAGCTTTGTGAGGCTATCTTAGTTAAGCATATTAGCATGCTTTTGCTTACTTGCACTAAATACAAAGACACATTTTGAGCTGATGATGGTGCTGGATAAAAAGTAAGTGGATTACCAATGTCATTAAAATTCCACCTCTGGAGACTATGAATGTCTGTACTAAATGACCGACCAACACTGTCATTGCTAGAGTCGAGAACACATGTAGCAGCTTCTTTTAGAGCTGGTACTGCTGAGGACTGATACTGCATGTGGTCAATTTGGTGAAGAGAAACAAAACATGACCTTGCACTTTTGAAGGATTTTGATCATTACTTACTCGGTACTAGGTACAGACAATTGTGAAAAGTCAACCTTATTTCTCAATTTCTTCTTTATGAACAGCAGGATTTTCTTCATTTTCTCAGTACACACAAGAACATCAACATATTTCTGTCTAAAAGTATCTGTGATGAGCATCTGAAGTTAAATAGCGACTAGTCAGCAATTAGAACATATCCACTACTCACTTGCCAAAAGCAAAACTAAAAATTCCCCTCCAGAGGGTATTCATCATGGCCTAAATTGACACCAATTAGTGTATTTATTGAAATAGGGGTCTAGTTTGCAAGGCTATGTGTTACCCTTTGGCTATATTACAGCATAATAGGAACGTACAGTATACAGTATACGAGATAATTATGGTATCACATTGGTACTTTGTTAGACAGTAGAGGCTTGTAGGATACAATGAAGAAGGAATGTATATACAATACACACATTTATTTTAAATGCATGGTTTTCTGTTTTTCTGTGATATCCTGTTTCTCAGACTGGAATACTATCAGTCCAATCATTTCCTGAAGAAGATTCTTCTCTATGATTATGCTTACCAAGTGAAGCTCAGCAGTAAAATAGATGTAAAGCCACAGTTGCACATAGTTAACCAGAGCCTGTCAAGTTTCAAAATTAGCCTAGCGTGCATACATAACATTACAATCAAACAGCAGACAACAATGAAGTACTGCTGACCCCTTCGTTACCACAAGGGTTTGGAAACAGTAAAGGAAGTAAAGGTTTGTTGGGTATCCAGCTCGATTGGAACGCATCTTTCACCCAGAAGACTGCTCATCAGAACATGACAGTACTGTATGGGGTCACTTTGGCAAGGATGGATGGTGGTTTGGTGTTGTATGGTATGTTTCTGTTTTGTAGTGAAGACAGTGATGGACAGTGTGTCTGAGAAATAACATAGCTGGAATGGAATGAATCCTTGTAAAATAACTGCACTGATTTGTGTCCAAACCTGCTTGTGTGCAGTAGCGGTTTTTGGCACGGGCGAAGCAGGCAGCTGCCTGAGGCAGCATTTTTTCATGACACATGGGGGGCGGCACGAGCACTTAAAAAAAAAGAAAAATCTTCTGTGCTGCGAAGCCAAATGTCTTCAAATGAAAGGAATGAAACGTTGATAATAAAGAACAGTGATTTAATAGTGATAAAGGGATGGTGCACTCCCAGGCCGGTGGGCAGTTGTATCCGCGCTAACGGCTAATTGTTGTGTTATCATCAACAGTTTGTCCACCACTTGTTTTTGGCTCAGTTTGATCAAGGGGCAAAGAGTTTTAAGGGGAGTTCTGCTTACCGCAGGTTCTACCCTCACTCCCTCATCTGTCCCTCTCCTCCTGCGTCTCCTCCTCACTGTGCATGCCACTGCTGCCGACACAGACACCACCACTATCATCAGCCATGGGAGCTGATGAAGGTCCTGCTACTGCCGAAACAAAACATGTCTGTCAATTTGACACATTTGGCAGCGTCTGCCTGAAGGGCCTGTTTCCTTTTCTCACGCAGCTTCTCTGCACCTCCTTTGCGTTTCTTCGCCATGATCTCTATCACTATTCTAGCCTGGCAGATGCACACTGAGCTACGTGTTTCATGGGCCACGTCTGTCAGAAGAAAAAAAACCTAGCCTATGTGATATTTTTGACTAAAGTGTTTGGGGCCAGCCCAGTGTCAACTGAAAAAATAATGGGCCGCCGATCTAGGCCTACCACTTTTATGGGCCGGTTCATGGGCCAGACAAAAGAAATACAAAATAATTTTTTTTTTAAAAAGTGTCGGCAGTTGGCCCAAAAAGCACGTCGGCCCACCGGGAAAGTGCCCGCGTATGCCAGATGGCCAGTCCGCCCTTGGCTGTAGCCTACATTCACCACTTTGAACCAGAGGCAGAATATAAAGTAGGCCTAATCTCTAATTATTCCTTCACAGCGCTGTGCAATGCGAGAAAATCTCAGAGCTGAACCGGGCAGACACAGCACTTTTCATCATACTCACCCTGGGTTAATTAAGTTTAGCCTACTGCTAACTAATAACATTATCGTCGCCAAAATACCCCCGCGAATCAAATCCCCTACTTCACCGACGAGCCACTTCGCTGATGATCATAGCCTACAACACCGTCGCTCTCTCTCTCTCTCTCTCTCTCTCTCTCGCTCTCTCTCTCTCTCTCTCTCTCTCTCTCTCTCTCTCTGTGCACACACACACAAACAGTCCGGTTCTGGTGGTCGATGAACGCAGATATGTGCGCTGATTAGGTCTCGTAACGAGCCAGGTGGGTAGCGCACTATCGAGGCCATGACTGATAATGTCTGATTACTCCACATTGTTATTGTCTTGCCCAGGGTGTAATTCAATGTAGAACCGCCACTGCTTGTGTGCATGTTGAATATGTGTGCTGGTATACTTTGCTAAAAGACATGTACTTAAATGAAATAAGTTGCTTTTTTAAGAACAGAGAGAAGCAGCCTACTGAATACAGGCTGGGAGAGGGTTTACATTATCTGAGATTATCAGATTATCAGTTAAATTTTGACTCAACCTTGACAAACACTCATGATACCAATATCACTGCAACAAAAGCTGCTTAGTTTGTAAAACAAACAGAACATTAAAATGAAAAGGTGAGAAAAAAATTAAGAACACATGAGAAAAAAATGTTTGTTTGTAAATTTGGTTCAGTAGCTTTAAGACTAATTCTGATAGTAAACTCCAAAGAGTTACCATCCAGAGAAGAGGATCATGACTCATTTTCAGTCATATTCATGCTTGGACACAAAAAAAGTGGTGTTTGTTGAGGGGTTTTCAAATTTATACCAATACAATTTTCAGATAATCCAATGGGATTTTAAAGGTGTGTCATTTGTATGAGCTAAAAAGTAGGAGAACTAACAAATCATTAATATGGTTTTCACTTGTTATAACTACTGTATATCTGTGTTTTTCTGCATAGTTGTATATTTGTTATTGGCACAATTAACCACAAAACACAAACATACTCATTCGAAAGCAGACCTTTATACATATATACAAAAAGAAAAACAAAGTCTCCGCACATAAGAGGAAACCAGTCAAAGAAAGTTTCATTTCGTCTGCAAAGAAGTCGTTCTGGAAAATCACAAGAGATGAATATTGACAATGAGATGTAAATGCAGTAAAACAGAGTGAAACACAAGAAGCCGTTGTAATGAACACGGAGCAGCTCTGCACCAGCGTCTTTGAGGGAAACACTAAATGTTTAAAATGGTACACCATAAAAATGTCTCGTAGAAGTTCTGCCTACTTCTCTTTACTGTGGTGTTTGAATCTGACACATTAGACACATTACACACTCATACACACACAATATCCACAAGCCGCAGACCAAAGCTTTATTATTTTGATTTTCTATAGGTTGCTGGATTTAATGCATAATTATGAGAGCAGAGACAGAGCCTGTTAAATATGAAATCAAAATTGCCATTTTCTCACAAGCAAAATGGAAGGGTTGAGATAAGATATAACAATGATTCTGTTAGCATTCAACAGCCCCCATGAGACTCATACGATGTTGTTTGAATGCTCACATAAATTACTGTTCACTTGTCGTGTCCTAAATGACATATTTGGCAGCAGTCTGAGAACACACCAGATCCTGATTTCATTTGAATCATACTGCCAGCTTCACACTCACCCACACACCCTTTCATTTTGAGACGTGGCTATACCTGACACTTTAAACATTTAACAGTTACTCAGAGCAACACACGCCCATACAAACTCAAACACACACATTCAGAAGTAGCTCTCAGCACTGGTTAGCTCTTTCATGTGGCCAAAGCCAAGAAGCCAAGGAGCCAAGCCCATGTTCATTTTTTTTGCAGGCTCTCCATGCTCTGAGTCTGTCTGGTTTATTTTTCTTACAGCATCAAAAGTGTCTCCGATCCATTGCTGAGTTCCCCATTTGGAAGATTTACTGGCTTGGTCTCTGAACCTTCGTTTCAGCTCATCTCACTGTGATTCCACTTATATCAAACACGCACACAGATGCATACTGTACAGACAGACATATAACCAGCAATGCAAAGGGATTGGGATCCTTAAGGACCCAACATGGGATATCTTTACTCTAATATAGACAGAATTGTGTGCTCAGCATCATTATTATGGAACGAAATTAAATATATGAAAATATGACTTATATTTTATATGGTTATTATTGAACTCAACCATGCATGTATATGCATCGTCTTCAAGTAAACCATCCAAAATAAAGCAAAGTTTTAATTTAGTGAGATTGTTTGCCATTCTCCTCCCTCTCCATTCTCTCTGTAAACTACAGCACAGCACCGGCTGAGTTCTGATGTTTCAGGATTCGTTTGTATCCGTTGTTGTGGGAAAAATATAAAAACTCTCAGAGAAACAGAAAGCCATCACATTTCTGATCTTGCTGCCCCGAGCCAAAGTAGTTACTTTTACTTTTAAATGCCTGCGGGATGGGCCAGATTCTCAATTAAAAATGACCAGGATTGCAGGCAGGACTGCTCTTCATTTCTACAGGTGGGAGTGGGAAGGTGCATCAACAGAAGCAGATGGTAACCATGCAGACTTGAATGTGTGGGCACACAAACATACAGTACATACATACAAAGACGGACCAACACAAATGTTAAATAAGCGTCCAGTTTGTGATACATTATGGTTGAACTGGTTGATTTGGGAGCTTGATGTATTTCCCCAAAAATTTGACCTTGCAACTTCTGAAACAAGCAGTTTCACTCCAGACTAAACAAATAAATACCACTAGGAAAAAAGTTACATAGAGGTGAAAGTTGTGTTCATTTAAGATTTTAACATTCAGAACAAATCACAATTTACTGCTTTGCAAAGTCACTGAAGTCGCTCAAATTCCACACACCAGAGTCCATTTGACGCCAGTCCCGTTTAGCACTTTCTCAAGTTCCAACTTTGTATAGGCATCTTTATTATACATCAAGTCTGCTTCAAAATTTACAGCCATATGTCATTATTAGCTGGAGCTACAAGACCAGCAATATATTACTGCACTTCTGTAGTTGGGCTGGATCCCACTCAAAGTCACAAACGGCCCATTTTGGGTCCTGAGCCGTAGGTTAAAAAACATGCATGTTCTGTAGAGAGTCTCTTGCCAGTTCAGTTCATGCTTCGGTCCTCTTCGAAACCTGTTTCCTTGGCCATTTTGTATCAAACACGACTGATAAAAAAAACAAAAAACAAAAAGCATCTTGACATTCTACACGGTTCAGTATGCTGAATTAATGACCAGTAACCAGTGACAATAAAAACACAGTTTTATCCAATAGATATTTCATCGGAAACATGATTTTGACCAATTCAAATATTTCTGTGTTTGGCCAAAAATGTCTGGTAGTAATGACCCTGGTTAAGACTCATTAAAACCATTTAAAACAGATGTCTTGAGGAAAAAGTTCTTTTTTAAGATAACTGGGAAAGTCTTGATTGTGCCTCATCTAATAGCAGCTAAACATTTCTTTTTTTTCCCCAGAAATGTACAGAGAAAAAAATTACAATTTGTAGATCAAACTGGACCTGATGTTGAGATGTTACTTTTGTCCTACATAGCAATAATCATATTTCCTATATCTGTACACTATACTCATGTGGGAATCCAAACAATCAGAATAGGATAGAGCATTTTTTTTCTGACATTATAAAACACATCAGATCCACCGTGCCTGTTTACTTTTTCCAGCACTAAGCTCTCTGTTGCGTGGCAGAGCCAGATATGTCTGTAAACTTTACCAGCTAACACTTGTGAACCTAAGGAGAACACAATGGCAACATCTCCTGCAGTGTGTGTGTGTGTGTGTGTGTGTGTGTGTGTGTGTGTGTGTGTGTGTGTGTGTGTGTGTGTGTGTACAGCTATTACATCCTGGGAAAGCTGATCTGTAACCTCATCAAAGCTGTCGCCCTGCTTTTCTCTGCCTTTCATCTTTGCGGTCACGGTCAGTCATTTCGCAGTAAGACCCCGCCAATCTGAAGACACCAGTAGAACTCTCACTGAAAGTGAACTGTTGGTATATATCCATTTAGGGAAAAAGATGCATAATACATTGCTACTATAATACAGTGCTATTTACTGCTATTCACACCCTACAGTAAATAATTACCTTCTCAACGCCCTTTATTTAACTATCACTATTATTTTCCAAAAAACACCTACATCACAGAGAACATTTAAACATTTTGTTTGGAAAATGCTGCTTGCAACTGCAATACCATAACTTTGAGAAACATATTCGAAATCTTAAGCATTTTGCATGTTTCTGTGAGTATGCTTTTCAAAGCATACTGAATTTAATGGAAACCAGTGCCTGCCTGGAAGGTACAAAATCAATCTAAACACATCTGTTCTGCTTTGGAGAATAATTGGCAGTGTGTATGTGATTTATAATCAAGCCACCAGTATGGTCCTTTAAGGCAGCACTCACTTCAGAGGGGTTGGATGCTTTTTCAAATGTGGAATATCTACTATTGTAATTTTTTCTTCTCTGTAGAGGCTCCAAATCCAAAACATGCTTTGCCATGTCCTTGTCACAACACAGACTCAGTTAAACTGAGTGATCTGGATGTGCGGTTCATCCTTCATTCAACATGCTACGCAGCCTAAGGTTCTACTTTTTCCTTTTTATTCACAAGTCTTTTGTCCTCCTGTACATACTTCAGTTTGTTTGCGTGTAACTTAGTTTTAAAGTTTGTCACTATAATGAAAGGATGCCTTTTTTTTGTAGGTAAGTGCATGCGCATATTATAGTCTCTGTACATACAGTATGTGTGTGTGTCAGTGTATAAGTTAAGTGTGCGTACATGTGTGTGTCTTAGTGTGGACATTACCATAAGTGTGTCTGTGGGTGTGTGTGTGTGTGTGTGTGTGTGTGTGTGTATATGTGTGTGTGTGTGTGTGTGTGCGCGCGCGCTTATGTCACTGAAAATCCGCCCTCCTGTTCTGTGACACATTCAAGCGCTCCTCGGTGCCCTTTGCTGCGGCTTGCTCCTGCTCTTCCTCCCTGCTGCTCTTCCTCCCCCTCCAGCTCCACCTCCTCCTCCTCCTCCTCCTCCTCTTCCTCCTCCCCCGTGCTTGTGCCTCTCCCCCTTCTCTTTCTCTTTGTTCGGCTTCACCATGATGTCACTGTGGCGACGGTGGTTGCGTGGGGGGCGGTATCCTAGCGCCCGGCAATGCTGGCCGAGGTTTCCAGGGTGAATCAGTGCCATCACGTCCTCGTACCAGGGCTGGGTCCCTGCGCTCTGATAAGACGAGGCGGACCAGGAAGCGAGGAGGCGATTGGCCGAGGGGCTCCAGACAGCGAGGCGGACAGTGACGGCGGTCCAGTGGTAGCCGTGCTCTTCCACCTGGCAGTGGTAGACGCCGCCGTGAGACAGCTCAGCTTGACGAATCAGGACACCCCGTTCAATCACTACCAGCTGGTCACCTGTTACCACCTGGAGAGAGAGAGAGAGAGAGAGAGAGAGAGAGAGAGAGAGAGAGAGAGAGATCAGATGCTGAGCACTTGTGTTTTTGGCAGTCTGGCTAATGTCCATAAATTAGAGATGAGGGACTTGTGGAGGACTCTGCTCTGTCTTTGCAATTATTGGCAGTCGCTGTACTGGAAGGCAGGGGTGCTACCTGCATTTTAAAATAAAGTAGATGGGTCGCCACTGTCGCACTATGCTTGCTCTTGGGGGAATTACTAGAATTGTTGGGACTTTATAAATTATAGAGTGTGGTCTAGACCTACTCTATCTGTAAAGTGTCTCGAGATAACTCTTGTTATGATTTTATACTATAAATAAAATTGAATTGAATTGAATTGATTTGGCATTGGAAACTCGAGAGAATTTAATAAGAGTTGGACAAAGTTGATGTGTGTGTGTGTGTGTGTGTGTGTGTGTGTGTGTGTGTGTGTGTGTGCGTGTGTGTGCGTGTGTGTGTATACCTGGTTTAGTTCCGGAC